>NC_134363.1:137330979-137630979 GCF_048569485.1 Anomaloglossus baeobatrachus | reverse complement strand
GTCATTTGTGCGTCATGGGCAAATCGCTGCCTGTGGCACACAATATCGCTAACACCCGTCACACGTACTTACCTTCCCAGCGACATCACTGTGGGCGGTGAACAACCTCTTCGTTAAGGGGGAGGTTCGTGCACTGTCACAGTGACGTCACACAGCGGCCGACCAATAAAAGCGGAGGGGAGGAGAACAGCCACATTAACAACATGCCCACCTCGTTGCCGGAGGACGCAGGTAAGCGTTCGTCGTTCCCGGGGTGTCACACGTAGCGATGTGTGCTGCCTCAGGAAGACAAACAACCTATGTCCACAACGACCAACGAGATTTTGAAAATGAACGACGTGTCAACGATCAACGATAAGGTGAGTATTTTTGATCGTTAATGTTGCGGGCGGAGGAGGGGACGCTGCGCTCTCCCACTGCTCGGGTCCGGCCGCTGCTGCTGCCGCGGCTGCTGCTGCTCGGTGGTGGCTCGAGCGGTGGGCCGGATCCCAGGGACTCGAGCGGCGTTCCTCGCCTGTGAGTGAAAAGGGGAATTTGATTGGATGGTGGGGGATTTGGTGATTGTCCGTGACGCCACCCACGGTTGTGGTGATATTGGTGACACCACCGCTGCTCTAGACGGGGATCCCGGGAGCGGTGACAGGGAGCAGCTTTGTTGTTAGTTCTCCCCTCCGTGGGTAGGGGGTTGGTTGTCCCGGGGCCCGGTGATGGGGTAGGGATGGATGACAGGCGGGTTACAGGGCCTGGTGAGGTGCAGGGTCGCGGGGGCAGCGCTGTGCCGCACGGCACGGTGGTACTCACTCAGCCAATGATGAGGACACAGTTCTCGGTAAAACACACGGCTGGATGGACGGGTCCCACAGGTGGCTGCGGTTTTGTTTCTCCCGACAGGTTGATGGTGACTGCCTTTCCCTGCACCTACGTACTGTAAACGGTTCCAATGGGTTCCCACCAGTAACCCGCTCCCCAGCTTGGATATGGGCTGGAGGAGCCCCTTTTTGCCCGCAGGCTCTGGCCCTGGGAACGGTAGCCTTGGCGGTGGCTGTGTTTCCCCCTCTCGGTTGGACTGTTGCCTTCTGTCGGATCTTGGCTGCTGGGAAACCCAGGAGGTCCCCTTCGCTAACGAATTTGGCAAATTCACGGCGACTACTAGCCTTGCCGGGGTCCGTAAGCCCCTGCCCGTAAGCCCCTGCCAGATGGTGCTGACTTCTCTTTGTGTACCGGTCCGGTACCGCCGGGCCACCGCCCGTCCACGGTCCTTACGGTAGACTCCGATAGGCCACTCCTGCAGACGGTCACCACCGTCTGCCAACCTTGCTGTACCGCCCGGGCCACACACCCGGACGCTATCAGTTAGTTGCTCCACTACCACTTCACCTCCTCTCACTTCCACTCTCAAACTAAACTAAACTCTTTTCCCGCCTCCAGGACTGTGAACTCCTCGGTGGGCGGGGCCAACCACCTGGCCCATCCCCTGGTGTGAACATCAGCCCCCGGAGGAAGGCAACAAGGATTTGTGTCTGACTTCGGTGTGCCTGACCGGGAGTGTGGGGTGTGTGGGTGTTGTTCTCTGTGGCCCTTGGCTTGTCCAGGGCGCCACATTAACACTCGCTTGGAGTTGTTACACGCAACGACGTCGCTAACGACGCCAGATGTGTGTCACAAATTCCGTGACCCCGACGACATATCGTTAGATATGTCGTTGCGTGTATCGGGGTACTTTAGTGAATCCAGTTTACCAAGTGAGCCATTAACAAATGTAAAATAGGTTAGAATATATTGTAAAATGTAATATAATATAATCCATGAAACGCTGATCTCAATAATTTTTCATGATCAAAAAACAATGCGGACATTAAACATTTAGAGATAAAAAAACAGCCCAAGAATGAACAGGTTTATCCTTACCTCCTTACCTTTCCTCTAGGCTATACTTAACCTAAAATGAGTGCATTGCGTGTGATGATCAGCTTTTAAAAAATAACATGATTTTAGATGGAGGGCATAAAAAACACATCAATAAAAATATACAGGCTCATAGAATAAAATGACCCCCAATACTTGGCCCTTGTAAATCGCTGTAAGACATTTGTGTGCTTTAGACAGTACTATATTCTCCAGCTTGTCCGGCTGTTATTGCAGGTTGTTGCAGAACACCCATTCTATTAACTATACATCAGTTTTTATCTACTGGAATTTACGTTAAAATAAACTCTATTACTTTTTTACTCTTTTTTTAATATTTTCTGCAGGAAGCCTAGAACAATCATTGCACAAATTACACAACCCGAGCCATCCGGCGTAAATGCATCTCTACCGTACACTAAAAAGGTTATTTCCATCTCCAAAATCTTATGCATATGTAGTAGGCACAATAATGATATTAGAAAATACCTCCAATTAAAAATGTAGTATAGTTCTCCCGATTAGCTATGTCTCTTACCTCATGTGCAGGGCACTGCAGCTTAGGTATCCATGGTTATGATGACCATTATATAGTTAGTATAACCAAGGATATCTAAGCTGCAATGCCCTGCACATGAGGAAAGTGACAGTGAATCAGAAGAACTATACTACATTTCTAATTGGAGATATTTGCAAATATTATTATTATTACACCTACTACATATAGGGATAGGATCTTGGAGATGGGAATAGCCCTTCTAATGATTACTTAAAAGGCAGTGCTATTGTGCCATCCCAGCAGCGGGTTGAACCGCTCGGATCCGGGATAGTGTCAGTTCGTAGCTCGAGGGTCTACAGACCCGGGGGATTAGGGGCCACACTCTAAAGTAAAAGGGGGATATTTACAGGGGAGTTATAGTTTGTGACGCCACCCGTGGTGTGTGGTAATTGGGAGTACCGCCGCTGCCGTTGGGAGTACCCGGGATGATGAAGTGGGGCAGCAAGGTGTTGTTGCCCTCCACGGGTAGGGGTAGGCCCTGGGACTCTGGATAAAATTACTAGGTGCCATGAAGGGGAAATCACTCATGTACTCACTCAGCCAATAAGCAGACGCTGACAACTGGGTAAAGTCTTGGGTGCCGCTGCCGCTCAAAGGGGAGCTCGTCCGGGTCCCGTCCCCTGATGATCTGTGACCTGCCTCCTGGCACAAAGTTTAAATTCACCATAGTGGCCCAGTAGTCTGTATCTTGCTTGACCCTGCTCCCCATTGTGGCTAAGTGTGGGAGCCTGCTCTCAGGGCTCACACTTGGGATTTTAGTGGGCTGCTTGTATGGAAGGCCCTATCCCCCTCGTTGCGCTAGTGCCTCGATTCTGGAGCAAGTGGGAGCAGTCCATAAAGGCTCCGTTCTTCGTAGGTTAATTGCCGGGTTGCCTGAAGCTTCTCCCCGACCTAGGGTCCATGTACCTCGCCATGCCTTCGTTGCAGGACCGGTGATAGGACCAGGCTGCTGACCGTTCTCTTTAACAGGTCCAGGCACCTTGTCTCAATCCCCTGAGACCAGGGGTCTGACTCCTCTAGGTCCAGACCAACCTAGATAGCTTCTCCTGGGAGCCACTACTCCCAACCTCCTCCACTTCACTACTCCTCTACACAACTCCACTCTACACAACTCCACTCTACACTCCTCACCTCCCCCTTTTCCTGACCCCTAGGTGGGCGACCCTATTCCGCTCTAGCCGCCCACTGGTGTGGCTGGTGGGTATGGTGCAGGGTGTATCTAGGATTTGATTTGCTGTTGGAGGCAGCACAGTAAGATGGGGACTCAGAACCATGAGGGATTTGAATACTGCACTAAAGAGAAACAGCGTGCAGTACCCTGTGATGACCTGATAGTTCAGGGGCGTCACACTATCTTATTCTTTTTACTATAATTTATTACTGCATTGTTTTCCTGTAAAGGTCCTTGATAACTAAGGGTACCCAGGTCCGTTTCGATACATTGGTGCCACTGACAGGAAAGACAAGCCCCCAAGCCAGTGGTACAATACTGACAAGATTTATTAATACCAACTCATCCCTGTTTTTATGGGAAGGAAAAAAAGCAAATTAACTTTAAGTGTAACAGTAAATGGACTAAACAATAAACCTAAGCTCAGCAACACTATACAACATGAAATCTATGCCTTTATCTTCTCTTTCCCTACCAGGAGAACGCCCACGTATCTCTGGCCCCAGTAAGAGGGGGTCTTCCCTTGAGCCCACAAGTAGACGCCCAAGTATCTCTAGTCCCAGTGAGAGGGGTCTTCCCTTGGGCCTACAATGCCACTTCCTCCCCTAAATATGACCAGACCTAAACAGGCCTCGTTCCTACAGAGAAGTCATGATATGTCCTTTCTCCTGGATCACAATCTTAAGTCTACCCCACCCACTTAACCCTCTAGGATCCCGGTGTAGTCTATTGAGCTGTGCAGCGAGGGCAAATACACATCAAATTCACATAACAACTATAACACGTAAAACAACCGTACTTCATTCCCAATCACAGGAGTCTCTTAGCACTTTTAGTTACTCTGCAGTGTCCGTAGATGATACAATCCGGATATTGGGTACCTTGAGAGTTGTACCATGGGCTGTGGCCTTTTTGGATCTTCGCACCATACAATCCGCAGTTGTCAACATTGTAAACACAGTCCAGGTTTTGCTGACATAGATCCGTTAAAGAAAAGTCATTCAGATCAGTCCCATTATCTATCTACCCCTAACTAGCTCATTGGACCCGTCAAATAGCCTTCAATATAGGTGGATGAGAACAGGGTACCTTATCCTGGGTTGTAACACAGGGTACTTTACCCTCTACAGGCGCTTAATCCCTCATCACAAGATGGCCGCCTTCTTCCGTTGCTAACCCGCTGAAGAGCCTCTCCGCTCTCTCCATCGAACAGGACTAAACTGTTCCAGGTGTCACCGTTCTTAGGAGCACAATCTTGCTGCAGTATGCAAGTGACAAGCCTGCATCGGGGCCTGGGGTTACTCGTTACCGGGCCACGGTTCTGTTTCTGGGATGCTGCAGTAGTAAGGCCCGGTTCTGTGACCCCAGCCGTGTCGTTATAAAAGGGGGATTATTTACTACCGATGATGATAGTTATTCGTGACACCAAGAATACTCTGGTACTCGGCCAGAAATAGCCAATGCTGCGGGATGGGCGGGATGGGACCTCTGGGGCAGATGGAGATGCAGCTGAGTTGGAATAGCTCTCCACAGGTAGAGCTGGGCCCCAGGGCCTAAAGAAGTGTTTGTCTGAATGGCGGGGGTGCAGGGCCAGAGGCGCAGGCGAAAAATGGAGCAACACAGGGATGCAGTCTCAAGGTTTTTACTCACTGTAGCAGGTTCCAAGGTAACACGACTAGTCATTGTCATTGACCACCTTTGGAGTGCTGGGTTCTACTGTGATGGGCTCCAGTCCATCCCAGGTAGTTCGGAGGTCAAGACCGGTGCACCCTGACAACTTACTGACAACCTGAAGTGTATAGCTCTCTTTCCCTTATTACACTCCAACCAAACATCACTTGCAAAGGACAGACATTCAGAAAATAAATAAAAAAAAAGCAAAACAGAAAAAGCCATTAGCCAACAAGGGTCAAATAGCAAATGCTTTTATTTTTCTTCTGAATTTATATCCTTTTCTGTGAATTATTTTGAATGTAGTGTAGGAACTCGTGTGAGGATCCTTGACACGGGGTTTCAAGCTTATGTATTTTGGACAAAATGTGGATCAATACCTCCCATTTATTAAATATCATTTTATATAATTTTTGTTGCACAATTTTTTGCAGGATGCAGCCAGGCCCTCTGGGGTGTCTATCCTGTGTGTTGAGCACTTATATAGTGCTGGGCAGCCCATGAAGCGATGGCCGAGAGGACCACCGCAGTGCAAAGTAGGTTACAGTACACAAGACGAGGTGCGAACAACAAGGGTGTATTTATTAACAGGCGGGGAAAGATGTGGAGAAGGCAGGTTCAGGCACGGGATATACAGTGGCAAAACGTGATTTAACAACACTTTTGTATCCTCTAGCTGGTCCGCTCAATAGCACGGTGCTCCAACTATTACAGGTTCAAGAAACACAAAAACAGTCAGGTACAATGCTACTCTACACGTAACCTCTCTGGCCGCTGCTAAACGGGCCACATGGATGCCGTGTTCTACCTACTGAAGCCTACTTTAGCCCCTAGTATGTGCACAATATTCAACTCACAGTGATGCTGGGGACGTGGATCCAGTCCCGGGGGCCCCCAACAGCAGTCTCATCCGGAGGTGTGCACTTCTCCTGGGCCGGGTTAAGGAGATCAAAATCATCTTCTTGCTTCAGATTCCTCGCTTGTTCCCTGTTATCTGCAAGTCTCTCTCTCGATTCAGAAGAAAAACTCCAATCCTCCGAGACACACCGGCTGTGTGTTCCTTCACACGCTTCTAAAAGCAAAACAGAAACTCACACTTCTTTTCTTACACTCGAGCTGTCCAGTAGCACACTTTCTGCAGGGGGAGCAGAACATTCCATTACCCCTCAACACGGGGAGGTTTCTGTCTCTTAAAGTGGCAGCGTGTTTCTTATTGTCCATAGCAGTAGCACCCCCCAATATGCCTCCCCAATTAATGATGGTCGTCCTCGGCCATCACAGCTTCGAGCCCACTGTGTTTTGAAGGAAGGTTCAAACCTGTAGAGGAGACAACAATGGCAGTACAGCAGACCTAGTACATTGTTCAACATATCGGATTGGTGGAACCCCTGCAGTAGACCTCTGAGATCTTCTAAGATCTTGACTATCAGGCCCGGCTTGACTAGCTTCCGGCGGAACACTTGCTGTGGGAGCTGCAGTGGAATCTTGGCTGGTCTCTTCTTCCCGTGGCGGTAGTGGCTCATCCATGGGATCTCCGTTTCTGGAAGGCTGAGGATCCCCCCCTGCATCGGGGGCTGTCCACCAATCATCATCGACTTCACACACAGATGACGTATGTTCAGGGAGTGGGGCAGAGACTGCAGGAGATCTTAGCGTAGAAAGAGCTTCAGACTGGCATGGTCGCAACATATTTCTGTGTAGTACTCTAGGGCCGGACGCTCCATTCTCAATTTGCACCTTGTAGACCGGGCCGTCAGCATACACCCGTTCGATTACTCTGTAGGGTTGAACTTCCCATCTTTCACTCAGTTTACCCTTGGGGCGTTTCTCTCTGACTAACACTCGATCTCCAGGTTGAAGCGGTATCTCTTGAATCGGTTTAGGGCTCATATGTTCTTTCTTCTGTAGCTGTTGACAAGCCAACCGACGTATCGTCTGTAATCGTTGGCAATGTTCTTTCACCCACGAAGTGACAGTTCGTTCCATGAAATCCTCTGGCTGCTCCAAATTCAGCTCGATGATTTCTCGCCCAACTCTTCCAAACAGCAGTAGATATGGGGTGTAACCTGTAGTGGAGTGAATTCGGTTATTGTAGGCCCAGACCAGTTCTGCCAGGTAATCCGGCCAACATGCCTTCTTATCTTCCTCTAATGTTCTCAGCATTTGAAGTAGAGTTCGGTTGAAGCGTTCACATGCTCCATTGCCTTGGGGATGGTAAGGTGTAGTCCGAGATTGCTCGATGTCATACATACGACATAATTCCTCCATCACCTTGCCTTGAAAACATGCACCTTGATCGGAGTGGATCCGCTTCGGGCATCCATACACCCGGATGAAGTCTTGGCAGATGGCCCGTGCCGCCGACTCAGCAGTCTGATCTCTAGTCGGGGTGACTACAGCGAACTTGGAGAAATGGTCGGTCATAACCAAACAGTATTGTAGTCCCCGAGTGGAGTGTCCCACGAGGAGAAAATCAATCATCAACAGTTCTAGCGGTTCTTTGGTCTGTATGGTCTGAACGGGTGCCGTTTGTTCGGTGCTTTTAACGAGGTCGCATACTCGACATTGCCGGCAAACCTCTTCCACCACAGACTCCAACCTGGGGCAGTACACGTACTGCTGTAACCATTGGTAGGTCTTTGCAGGTCCAAAGTGAGCGCCAAACTCGTGAGCTTCCTTAGCTACCTCTTGAGCCATTTTTCCAGGGATGACCACCTGCCATCTTGCTTCTATATCTTTTGGCTGTTGTCTCTTACGATATAACACTGATCCTCGAACTTCCAGTCTATCCCACTGGTGTAAGACACTCTTCATCTCGGCGTCCAGGTTAGCCCTTTCTTGTTTGTCTGGCTTCTGCTTCTCAGTTACCCAGTGTTTCATCTGTTGCAGCCCTTCGTCTGCATCTTGAGCACGTCCCCATTCTTCATTGGTTCTCCCCAGGGACCGGGGCAGTGTGCAAGCCTGCCTACTCAACTGGGACGCAACCACCGAGGGCCCAAACTTGCTAAAGTCTGACGTTTCTTCCTCCTCTAATCGTTCATCGAGATCCCCCACTGGGGTCTCCATCGTCACTCTTATGGGGAGATAAGGTATGCACACCAGTGACTATGGAAGGGGAATACATGGAATAGCAGAAACTGCTGTGTGAATACTGACATGAAAAATTCAATAGCTAATTGTAAGAATGAAATGTGAAAAATGGAACCTGCATTACTGCCATGAATATATGAATAAAGAGAAATTTAGCTACTGAATTGATCAATGCAGAAGAGCCCCAACACTACGCCAAAGTATTTCTCTACGTTGGGGTCCCTAGCTTGTGTGTGTCCTCTCATGCAGTTAAAAAACTTACCGTGTATGGGACGCTGAGACCCAGGCTATATATGCGTATAATGTGGATTGGCAATAGGTGTGTATGGGGAGGGTTCACAAACGAAAAACTACTAACATTAAGGAATAACGTTTGGAACTCCATTCTATGTCTGAACTGGGTGCAAAAAACCTAAAAAACATCACTATGGGGAGATAAGGTATGCACACCAGTGACTATGGAAGGGGAATACATGGAATAGCAGAAACTGCTGTGTGAATACTGACATGAAAAATTCAATAGCTAATTGTAAGAATGAAATGTGAAAAATGGAACCTGCATTACTGCCATGAATATATGAATAAAGAGAAATTTAGCTACTGAATTGATCAATGCAGAAGAGCCCCAACACTACGCCAAAGTATTTCTCTACGTTGGGGTCCCTAGCTTGTGTGTGTCCTCTCATGCAGTTAAAAAACTTACCGTGTATGGGACGCTGAGACCCAGGCTATATATGCGTATAATGTGGATTGGCAATAGGTGTGTATGGGGAGGGTTCACAAACGAAAAACTACTAACATTAAGGAATAACGTTTGGAACTCCATTCTATGTCTGAACTGGGTGCAAAAAACCTAAAAAACATCACTATGGGGAGATAAGGTATGCACACCAGTGACTATGGAAGGGGAATACATGGAATAGCAGAAACTGCTGTGTGAATACTGACATGAAAAATTCAATAGCTAATTGTAAGAATGAAATGTGAAAAATGGAACCTGCATTACTGCCATGAATATATGAATAAAGAGAAATTTAGCTACTGAATTGATCAATGCAGAAGAGCCCCAACACTACGCCAAAGTATTTCTCTACGTTGGGGTCCCTAGCTTGTGTGTGTCCTCTCATGCAGTTAAAAAACTTACCGTGTATGGGACGCTGAGACCCAGGCTATATATGCGTATAATGTGGATTGGCAATAGGTGTGTATGGGGAGGGTTCACAAACGAAAAACTACTAACATTAAGGAATAACGTTTGGAACTCCATTCTATGTCTGAACTGGGTGCAAAAAACCTAAAAAACATCACTATGGGGAGATAAGGTATGCACACCAGTGACTATGGAAGGGGAATACATGGAATAGCAGAAACTGCTGTGTGAATACTGACATGAAAAATTCAATAGCTAATTGTAAGAATGAAATGTGAAAAATGGAACCTGCATTACTGCCATGAATATATGAATAAAGAGAAATTTAGCTACTGAATTGATCAATGCAGAAGAGCCCCAACACTACGCCAAAGTATTTCTCTACGTTGGGGTCCCTAGCTTGTGTGTGTCCTCTCATGCAGTTAAAAAACTTACCGTGTATGGGACGCTGAGACCCAGGCTATATATGCGTATAATGTGGATTGGCAATAGGTGTGTATGGGGAGGGTTCACAAACGAAAAACTACTAACATTAAGGAATAACGTTTGGAACTCCATTCTATGTCTGAACTGGGTGCAAAAAACCTAAAAAACATCACTATGGGGAGATAAGGTATGCACACCAGTGACTATGGAAGGGGAATACATGGAATAGCAGAAACTGCTGTGTGAATACTGACATGAAAAATTCAATAGCTAATTGTAAGAATGAAATGTGAAAAATGGAACCTGCATTACTGCCATGAATATATGAATAAAGAGAAATTTAGCTACTGAATTGATCAATGCAGAAGAGCCCCAACACTACGCCAAAGTATTTCTCTACGTTGGGGTCCCTAGCTTGTGTGTATCCTCTCATGCAGTTAAAAAACTTACCGTGTATGGGACGCTGAGACCCAGGCTATATATGCGTATAATGTGGATTGGCAATAGGTGTGTATGGGGAGGGTTCACAAACGAAAAACTACTAACATTAAGGAATAACGTTTGGAACTCCATTCTATGTCTGAACTGGGTGCAAAAAACCTAAAAAACATCACTATGGGGAGATAAGGTATGCACACCAGTGACTATGGAAGGGGAATACATGGAATAGCAGAAACTGCTGTGTGAATACTGACATGAAAAATTCAATAGCTAATTGTAAGAATGAAATGTGAAAAATGGAACCTGCATTACTGCCATGAATATATGAATAAAGAGAAATTTAGCTACTGAATTGATCAATGCAGAAGAGCCCCAACACTACGCCAAAGTATTTCTCTACGTTGGGGTCCCTAGCTTGTGTGTGTCCTCTCATGCAGTTAAAAAACTTACCGTGTATGGGACGCTGAGACCCAGGCTATATATGCGTATAATGTGGATTGGCAATAGGTGTGTATGGGGAGGGTTCACAAACGAAAAACTACTAACATTAAGGAATAACGTTTGGAACTCCATTCTATGTCTGAACTGGGTGCAAAAAACCTAAAAAACATCACTATGGGGAGATAAGGTATGCGCACCAGTGACTATGGAAGGGGAATACATGGAATAGCAGAAACTGCTGTGTGAATACTGACATGAAAAATTCAATAGCTAATTGTAAGAATGAAATGTGAAAAATGGAACCTGCATTACTGCCATGAATATATGAATAAAGAGAAATTTAGCTACTGAATTGATCAATGCAGAAGAGCCCCAACACTACGCCAAAGTATTTCTCTACGTTGGGGTCCCTAGCTTGTGTGTGTCCTCTCATGCAGTTAAAAAACTTACCGTGTATGGGACGCTGAGACCCAGGCTATATATGCGTATAATGTGGATTGGCAATAGGTGTGTATGGGGAGGGTTCACAAACGAAAAACTACTAACATTAAGGAATAACGTTTGGAACTCCATTCTATGTCTGAACTGGGTGCAAAAAACCTAATTAATCCTTATTGTTAGTAGTTTTTCGTTTGTGAACCCTCCCCAACCACACCTATTGCCAATCCATATCATACGCATAAATAGCCTGGGTCTCAGCTTCCCATACACGGTAAGTTTTTTAACTGCATGAGAGGACACACACAAGCTAGGGACCCCAACGTAGAGAAATACTTTGGCGTAGTGTTGGGGCTCTTCTGCATTGATCAATTCAGTAGCTAAATTTCTCTTTATTCATATATTCATGGCAGTAATGCAGGTTCCATTTTTCACATTTCATTCTTACAATTAGCTATTGAATTTTTCATGTCAGTATTCACACAGCAGTTTCTGCTATTCCATGTATTCCCCTTCCATAGTCACTGGTGTGCATACCTTATCTCCCCATAGTGATGTTTTTTAGGTTTTTTGCACCCAGTTCAGACATAGAATGGAGTTCCAAACGTTATTCCTTAATGTTAGTAGTTTTTCGTTTGTGAACCCTCCCCATACACACCTATTGCCAATCCACATTATACGCATATATAGCCTGGGTCTCAGCGTCCCATACACGGTAAGTTTTTTAACTGCATGAGAGGACACACACAAGCTAGGGACCCCAACGTAGAGAAATACTTTGGCGTAGTGTTGGGGCTCTTCTGCATTGATCAATTCAGTAGCTAAATTTCTCTTTATTCATATATTCATGGCAGTAATGCAGGTTCCATTTTTCACATTTCATTCTTACAATTAGCTATTGAATTTTTCATGTCAGTATTCACACAGCAGTTTCTGCTATTCCATGTATTCCCCTTCCATAGTCACTGGTGTGCATACCTTATCTCCCCATAGTGATGTTTTTTAGGTTTTTTGCACCCAGTTCAGACATAGAATGGAGTTCCAAACGTTATTCCTTAATGTTAGTAGTTTTTCGTTTGTGAACCCTCCCCATACACACCTATTGCCAATCCACATTATACGCATATATAGCCTGGGTCTCAGCGTCCCATACACGGTAAGTTTTTTAACTGCATGAGAGGACACACACAAGCTAGGGACCCCAACGTAGAGAAATACTTTGGCGTAGTGTTGGGGCTCTTCTGCATTGATCAATTCAGTAGCTAAATTTCTCTTTATTCATATATTCATGGCAGTAATGCAGGTTCCATTTTTCACATTTCATTCTTACAATTAGCTATTGAATTTTTCATGTCAGTATTCACACAGCAGTTTCTGCTATTCCATGTATTCCCCTTCCATAGTCACTGGTGTGCATACCTTATCTCCCCATAGTGATGTTTTTTAGGTTTTTTGCACCCAGTTCAGACATAGAATGGAGTTCCAAACGTTATTCCTTAATGTTAGTAGTTTTTCGTTTGTGAACCCTCCCCATACACACCTATTGCCAATCCACATTATACGCATATATAGCCTGGGTCTCAGCGTCCCATACACGGTAAGTTTTTTAACTGCATGAGAGGACACACACAAGCTAGGGACCCCAACGTAGAGAAATACTTTGGCGTAGTGTTGGGGCTCTTCTGCATTGATCAATTCAGTAGCTAAATTTCTCTTTATTCATATATTCATGGCAGTAATGCAGGTTCCATTTTTCACATTTCATTCTTACAATTAGCTATTGAATTTTTCATGTCAGTATTCACACAGCAGTTTCTGCTATTCCATGTATTCCCCTTCCATAGTCACTGGTGTGCATACCTTATCTCCCCATAGTGATGTTTTTTAGGTTTTTTGCACCCAGTTCAGACATAGAATGGAGTTCCAAACGTTATTCCTTAATGTTAGTAGTTTTTCGTTTGTGAACCCTCCCCATACACACCTATTGCCAATCCACATTATACGCATATATAGCCTGGGTCTCAGCGTCCCATACACGGTAAGTTTTTTAACTGCATGAGAGGACACACACAAGCTAGGGACCCCAACGTAGAGAAATACTTTGGCGTAGTGTTGGGGCTCTTCTGCATTGATCAATTCAGTAGCTAAATTTCTCTTTATTCATATATTCATGGCAGTAATGCAGGTTCCATTTTTCACATTTCATTCTTACAATTAGCTATTGAATTTTTCATGTCAGTATTCACACAGCAGTTTCTGCTATTCCATGTATTCCCCTTCCATAGTCACTGGTGTGCATACCTTATCTCCCCATAGTGATGTTTTTTAGGTTTTTTGCACCCAGTTCAGACATAGAATGGAGTTCCAAACGTTATTCCTTAATGTTAGTAGTTTTTCGTTTGTGAACCCTCCCCATACACACCTATTGCCAATCCACATTATACGCATATATAGCCTGGGTCTCAGCGTCCCATACACGGTAAGTTTTTTAACTGCATGAGAGGACACACACAAGCTAGGGACCCCAACGTAGAGAAATACTTTGGCGTAGTGTTGGGGCTCTTCTGCATTGATCAATTCAGTAGCTAAATTTCTCTTTATTCATATATTCATGGCAGTAATGCAGGTTCCATTTTTCACATTTCATTCTTACAATTAGCTATTGAATTTTTCATGTCAGTATTCACACAGCAGTTTCTGCTATTCCATGTATTCCCCTTCCATAGTCACTGGTGTGCATACCTTATCTCCCCATAGTGATGTTTTTTAGGTTTTTTGCACCCAGTTCAGACATAGAATGGAGTTCCAAACGTTATTCCTTAATGTTAGTAGTTTTTCGTTTGTGAACCCTCCCCATACACACCTATTGCCAATCCACATTATACGCATATATAGCCTGGGTCTCAGCGTCCCATACACGGTAAGTTTTTTAACTGCATGAGAGGACACACACAAGCTAGGGACCCCAACGTAGAGAAATACTTTGGCGTAGTGTTGGGGCTCTTCTGCATTGATCAATTCAGTAGCTAAATTTCTCTTTATTCATATATTCATGGCAGTAATGCAGGTTCCATTTTTCACATTTCATTCTTACAATTAGCTATTGAATTTTTCATGTCAGTATTCACACAGCAGTTTCTGCTATTCCATGTATTCCCCTTCCATAGTCACTGGTGTGCATACCTTATCTCCCCATAGTGATGTTTTTTAGGTTTTTTGCACCCAGTTCAGACATAGAATGGAGTTCCAAACGTTATTCCTTAATGTTAGTAGTTTTTCGTTTGTGAACCCTCCCCATACACACCTATTGCCAATCCACATTATACGCATATATAGCCTGGGTCTCAGCGTCCCATACACGGTAAGTTTTTTAACTGCATGAGAGGACACACACAAGCTAGGGACCCCAACGTAGAGAAATACTTTGGCGTAGTGTTGGGGCTCTTCTGCATTGATCAATTCAGTAGCTAAATTTCTCTTTATTCATATATTCATGGCAGTAATGCAGGTTCCATTTTTCACATTTCATTCTTACAATTAGCTATTGAATTTTTCATGTCAGTATTCACACAGCAGTTTCTGCTATTCCATGTATTCCCCTTCCATAGTCACTGGTGTGCATACCTTATCTCCCCATAGTGATGTTTTTTAGGTTTTTTGCACCCAGTTCAGACATAGAATGGAGTTCCAAACGTTATTCATTAATGTTAGTAGTTTTTCGTTTGTGAACCCTCCCCATACACACCTATTGCCAATCCACATTATACGCATATATAGCCTGGGTCTCAGCGTCCCATACACGGTAAGTTTTTTAACTGCATGAGAGGACACACACAAGCTAGGGACCCCAACGTAGAGAAATACTTTGGCGTAGTGTTGGGGCTCTTCTGCATTGATCAATTCAGTAGCTAAATTTCTCTTTATTCATATATTCATGGCAGTAATGCAGGTTCCATTTTTCACATTTCATTCTTACAATTAGCTATTGAATTTTTCATGTCAGTATTCACACAGCAGTTTCTGCTATTCCATGTATTCCCCTTCCATAGTCACTGGTGTGCATACCTTATCTCCCCATAGTGATGTTTTTTAGGTTTTTTGCACCCAGTTCAGACATAGAATGGAGTTCCAAACGTTATTCCTTAATGTTAGTAGTTTTTCGTTTGTGAACCCTCCCCATACACACCTATTGCCAATCCACATTATACGCATATATAGCCTGGGTCTCAGCGTCCCATACACGGTAAGTTTTTTAACTGCATGAGAGGACACACACAAGCTAGGGACCCCAACGTAGAGAAATACTTTGGCGTAGTGTTGGGGCTCTTCTGCATTGATCAATTCAGTAGCTAAATTTCTCTTTATTCATATATTCATGGCAGTAATGCAGGTTCCATTTTTCACATTTCATTCTTACAATTAGCTATTGAATTTTTCATGTCAGTATTCACACAGCAGTTTCTGCTATTCCATGTATTCCCCTTCCATAGTCACTGGTGTGCATACCTTATCTCCCCATAGTGATGTTTTTTAGGTTTTTTGCACCCAGTTCAGACATAGAATGGAGTTCCAAACGTTATTCCTTAATCCATCGTCACTCTTGACAGCCCATCCGCATTTGCGTTTTCGGTAGCAGGGCGATAACAGATGGTAAAGTCAAACTTTCCAAGGCGAGCCACCCACCGTTGTTCCAAGGCTCCCAATTTGGTATTCACAAGGTGGGCCAGAGGATTATTGTCTGTCCGGACCTGGATCTTGGTTCCTGTCAGGAAGCCAGCAAATTTCTCTGTCATGGCCCACACTAGGGCCAGGAGCTCTAGTCGAAAGGAGCTGTAATTGTGGGGGTTTCTTTTGCTGTCCCGCAGGGACCTACTGGCGTAGCCAATGACTCTCTCATGTCCATTTTGCATCTGAGACAATACGGCACCGAGTCCATGAAGGCTACCATCTGTGTACAGCAGGAATGGTCGGTCGAAGTCCGCATAGGCCAGGATCGGGGCTGAAGTAAGGGCATTCTTCAAAGCCTGAAAAGCCTCATCTTGTCTTTGAGCCCAAGAGATACCCTGGTTCTTCGACACTCCGGCGGTCCCCCTCAGCAGCTCGTTCAAAGGACCCGCCACCTTTGCGAAGTCTTCGACGAACCGGCGGTAATACCCGGCGAGTCCAAGAAATGCCTTGAATTCCCTCACCGTTCGAGGGACTGGTCACTTCTGAATGGCCGCCACCTTTTCTGCGGAGGGTAGGACTCCATCTTGTGACACTGTGTGGCCCAGGTACTCGATCTCTCTCTTGAATAGGTGGCATTTTTTGGGCTTCACCTTCAGGTTATGAGCCTGCAGTCTCCTGAGTACCTGTCCAAGCCGGTCAAGGTGTTCTTTGAACGTGGCCGAGAACACGATGATGTCATCCAGATAGATCAGGGTCGCTTCAAAATTTAGGTCTCCCAAGCACTTTTCCATCAGCCGTTGAAACGTGCCCGGAGCATTGGAGAGTCCGAAGGGCATCCGGTTAAACTCAAACAATCCCATCGGGAGGATGAACGCGGTCTTGGCTTTGTCTTTTTCAGCCACAGGTACTTGCCAGTACCCGCTTGCTAAATCCAAGGTGGAGAAGTACTTGGCCTTCCCCAAGGCCGTCAAGGATTCTTCGAGTCGTGGTAATGGGTACGAGTCGCGAACGGTACAAGCGTTGAGTTTTCTGTAGTCTACACAGAACCGGATGGTTCCATCCTTTTTCTTGACGAGTACCACCGGGGCCGCCCAAGGGCTCTGGCTGCCCTGCACTATTCCTGAATCCAGCATCTGCTTCAGTAACGTCTTTACCTCTTGGAACATCTTGGGAGGGATCTGTCGGTACCGTTCTCGAATCGGGCAAGCTTCCCCGGTTGGTATCTCATGCATGATGGCTTCAGTGCAGCCGAAATCTTCAGCGTGGCGAGCGAATGCGGCCTGGTTCTCCCACAGCATAGCTTCTACTGCTTGCACACGCTCAGGGCCCAGAGAATTCACATCCACTTCCATCTGATCGAGGATGGCCTTTCCACCCCACTCTGGGGATGGCATCTCTTTGGCCCTCGCAGAGACTGCTAGGGTCCACCCCACACCTTCTATCGGCGATAAGGATATCTCTTTATGACTCATTACCTCGCCTTTATGTACGTACACCAGGGCCAGATCCGTCCCTCGAGGCAAGGTGGCCTCACCGGGGCCCACATTCAAGGCTCTGATAGGGACGCGTCCTTGTTGGACCACAGCTACCGTACGAGCTATCATAACTTCTTGGTCCACTCTTCCGGTTGCTACAGGCTGAACAATCACTTCTATCCCATCGAGATTGCAATAGGTTCCCACTGGGAGGTGTAATATACTTTCTTGGCCGGGAGGCAAGATTCTAGGTTCCTTCCCAGGAGCCCTGATGACCCCTACCGTCTGATGAGATAGCACACTCTTCTGCGTCCCACAGACGCGGATCAGCCGTTGAAGTGCTTCCTGTGTAGGCTTATGTGTAGTAGCTTGCTTCCAGTATCCGGGTCCCCGTTTGGTGAACATAATCTGATCTAATTCACGTAGGACATTCATCCCCAATATTACAGGTACATCTTCGTTGATGGGCTCGGGGACTAGTAGGATCCCTTTTTTTCCCACTTCCTGCCCACAGATTCGAACATTCATCCACACAACTCCTGTGACCGGGATCGGTTGTTGATTAGCAGCAATCACCCGGATCAGGGTCTCTTTCTCTGGCCTGGCCAGTGTCTGGAAATGTTGATTGAAATATGCTTCTGGCATCGTTGTCACTTGTGACCCAGTATCTATCAAGCAATTCACTGGGACACTCTCGAATTCAGCACGTAGGATGGGACAACCAGCGATCAAATGTTCGTTATGATATGGAGCGGCCTCCCTTCTCGCCTCCCCCGCAGAGTGCCGCACTACTGCGGGGGTTGGTAGTTTAACGATGGCTTCCGTTGGCTTTGAGTGTTATTCCGGCACCCCCTGGCAATATGCCCCCGACCTCCACATCCCCAGCAGTGGATGTCTTCTCGCTGGGGAATACCTCGTGCCTCTGGTGGCTGACGAGAGGAAGCCTGCAGCCTCCAGTCCTCCATTGGTAGAGCCGAGGAATTATTGCGTGAGTATGATGGGCCAGGTTGGAAGGAGGAGGATGCAGCTGGGTAAGATGTTCACCAGACAAGTCCCTCATTCTTTGCTCCATCTGGGTCAGCTTCTCCTGTATGTTGAGAACGGATTTCTGTAAATCTTGCACCACCTGGACCAGTCCCACCTGGCAGTTTGGGTCCACTCTGGAGGTGGCGGTTTGGACGCGCACCACTCCAGATGCGTAACTTTCTTCTTTACTTCGGGCTACTGCTTCTGCTAGGATTTGACAAAAAAAGTGGGAGCCGGATTCGCTCGGACCCGTTCTGCCAGGGCTTGCTGCAAGGATACGCTATGCAATCCCAGAATAAACTGTTCCCGGAGTATCCGGTCGGTAGAGCCTATGCCGCCGAGTCCATCTGACTCCTTTCTCTGGACCTCCGCTAACACTTCTTGTAGTGCTGTTGCATACTGAGAGATCCCTTCTTCTTCCCGCTGCAGCCTCGAAAAAAATTTGGCGCAAAGATGTCCCGCGCTAGCAGTTTCGCCATAGAGCTCTTCCAAGAATCCAACTAACTCTTTCAGGGTACTACGGGTGGGTTCTGGTTGTAGACAGACGTTTCTACGTGCTTCTCCCTCTAGGGCAGTCAAAGCGATGTCCACCTCAAGCTCTGGGCCGATGTTATACACTTTCAGGGTGCTCTGCAGCCGGGATACCCAGTCGCATAGTGCTATATTATTGCCATCGAATTTTGGTAGCACACTAAATATGGTGCCCATTCGAAGTGTCCTTGCAGGGGTTCCACCATTGCACACAGCACCCCCATTAACATTAGCATCCCCGCTGTTGCTGTCTGCTGCCTCCATCTTGGTGACCGTACCCTGCTCGCAGCGCCACTTGAAGCGATGGCCGAGAGGACCACCGCAGTGCAAAGTAGGTTACAGTACACAAGACGAGGTGCGAACAACAAGGGTGTATTTATTAACAGGCGGGGAAAGATGTGGAGAAGGCAGGTTCAGGCACGGGGTATACAGTGGCAAAACGGGATTTAACAACACTTTTGTATCCTCTAGCTGGTCCGCTCAATAGCACGGTGCTCCAACTATTACAGGTTCAAGAAACACAAAAACAGTCAGGTACAATGCTACTCTACACGTAACCTCTCTGGCCTCTGCTAAACGGGCCACACGGATGCCGTGTTCTACCTACTGAAGCCTACTTTAGCCCCTAGTATGTGCACAATATTCAACTCACAGTGATGCTGGGGACGTGGATCCAGTCCCGGGGGCCCCCCAACAACAGTCTCATCCGGAGGTGCGCACTTCTCCTGGGCTGGGGTAAGGAGATCAAAATCTTCTTCTTGCTTCAGATTCCTCGCTTGTTCCCTGTTATCTGCAAGTCTCTCTCTCGATTCAGAAGAAAAACTCCAATCCTCCGAGACGCACCGGCTGTGTGTTCCTTGACATGCATCTAAAAGCAAAACAGAAACTCACTCTTCTCTTCTTACACTCGAGCTGTCCATTAGCACACTTTCTGCAGGGGGAGCAGAACATTCCATTACCCCTCAACACGGGGAGGTTTCTGTCTCTTAAAGTGGCAGCGTGTTTCTTATTGTCCATAGCAGTAGCACCCCCCAATACCCACCTAATCTAATAGTATGGGCACTAATAGCCGGAAACTGTGCATCACATACCTGTGTTACTGGTGCCTTATGTAAACCTTATCTGTGGACATGTTTAATACTAGTAACCACCCCCTCCATGAGATGGTAGGCTGAGAGTGGTTGTCTCATCGGTATTATGCACCTGTGTTGCCTCCACCTTTATCATAGGAGGCCGGCTGTGTAATATGCCGGAGAGGGGCAGTCGTGGGCGAGGGTTGCAGTCCTCAACCCACCCTGGCATAGTACAGACACAGGGAATAGAATGGTGTGGAGTGCGGGTGAAGGTGGTACCTGACTGCTGCTTCTCTGGATCCCATTCACTACAATCGGCCTCGCACGCCGCAGAGTCAGTAACGAATCCACCACTGGTTAAAACTTTAAACACTTTACTGAACACTTTGTAGACAATTTCCATTCCTTCACAGCAGACTTTACATCATTGACAGTGGCATACATTCTTTTCTGCACTTCTGGGCTTGGCTCTACAGTTACGGCAACCAAGGGGCAGCTTACCCTCTTCTCTCTGACCCATTCAATAAACATGATGGCTGGTCTGACAGCTCGGCTTTCAATCAGCGGTTGGACTCCTGATGATGCCCCCACTTTGCTAACATCCCCACAGGTGTTACATCTCGTGGCTCTCCTGAGGCAAGGACTGAGGCAGTCTCCCATTCCTTGCCTGCCACGAGCACTCCTGCTCAGCAGCGCTGAAGGTCTGCCAGACTGCGCAGTGTGCAGGAGATACCTTCTCAGAGAGGCAGCAGAAGGGTGACACCTAGTGGTTCTCCTGTTACAAGGAGTGAAGCGGTCTCCCATTCCTGGCCTGCCGCAGACTCTCCTGCTCAGCGGCCCCGAAGGTCTGCGAGGCTGCGCAATGTGCAGAGGTTTACTGCTCAGGGAAGCAGTGAGATTCCCGTTATCTCTGCACATTGTGAGACCGAGGATCCCGCCTCTATTTCCCAGAGGCAGGAGGGTGAGCATGTGCAATGCGTGGTGGGTCCTGATTCGCTCACTGACGTCACACGGCTTGATGACAAGGCTGGTGACGTGGTGAATCCTGACTGGCCAGGCTGGGACGTCGTGGACCCTGATTGGGTCAAGTCCGTCATCTCCGCCTCGCGCCCGCCCTCGGGTGGAGCTGCACCTCCTTAAAAGCTCCCCCTGCCATCATGGCGGCGCGCGACCGTCCTTCTATGTTTGGATGTCTGGCAGCGTGCTGCCACGCCACTGCGCAGGCATTTCTGTCTCTTGTGGGCTTGGCCCTTGCTGCTCTGGCAGTACCTTGTTTGCAGGCCGTGTTCCTGCCTTGCTGCTCCGGCAGTACCCCCGTCAACAGGCCGTGTTCCTGTCCCAGGTGAGCTCCTCAAGTCTCCATTGGACTCACCTGGTTATTGAAAGCACACGTGCGTGGGCACCTCTGTGCTACCCTCGTGCCATATTCTCGTGACTTCCACTGGCACACGTGCGTGGGCACCTCTGTGCTTCCCCGTGCAACAGGTACACCGAGCCGTGAGATCTGTGCCATACAACCCTCACGGGTTAGGGCAGATCGGTGTACATAGATCGTCTGTGACATTCCAGACGATCGCTAGCAGCAACCCGCTCACTCTTCACCCACCATAGCGGCGGTCCCTTACACCGCACAGTGGACCTTGACCGGCGGAAGCAGTCCATTTCCCATCTTGGCACGCTTCCCCGGGTCCCCCTCGTAACATTACGGTCGCGCCAAAGGTCTGGCTATGGCTGAAGAGCAGCAGCAGTTGCTGCGTTATGTGCAGCAGTTGGAGTCACGATTGGCAGCAGTGGAGCAGTCTTCCTCCGATAAGACTACTCTGACGACAGTCGCCACCCAGGCGGCTACCCAGGCTGTGCTATTGGGCGGAAGGTCTCCTCGCCTTGCGCTTCCAGAGCGCTTTAGCGGCAACAGCTCTGAGTGCCGTGGGTTTATAAACCAGGTTACCACCTACTTAGAGCTGTCCGCGACTCTTTACGCTACCGAGAAGGCGAAGGTAGCCTTCGTCCAGTCCCTGCTCACAGGGAGAGCGCTGAAGTGGTCCACGCCGTTGTGGGAGCGCGGAGATCGTGTGGTGAATAACTTAGCAGCTTATCTTGGGGCCATGAGAATGGTGTTCCTCGGGCCTCAAGTCACCCACGATTCCGCGCTGCGCCTCCTACGACTTCGGCAAGGGTCTGCTTCAGTCGGGGACTTTGCTGTACACTTTAGGACACTGGCCGCAGAGCTGGACTGGCCGGATAAGGTCCTTGTCCCTGTGTTTTGGGAGGGCCTGGCAGGGTTTGTCAAAGACGCACTGGCCACACGTGAGGTGCCTGCCACTTTAGAGTCCTTGATTCAGGTTGCCTCTCGCATAGACATCCGCCAGGCGGAGCGAAGGCTCGAGGTCTCTTCAGCACCCACGTCTTCTCGGCCTAAAAAGCGTCTGACTCCCGTCTTCCATCAGACAGGTCCCCCAGCCAGTCCTGTAGGCGACTCCGTGGAGTCAATGGAAGTGTCCAAGGTGGTCTCCTCTGCCCCAGGTTCTCGGTCTTGTGTCATCTGCTTTTCCTGTGGGCAGAGGGGACACACAGCTACCCTATGTCCCAAACCGTCGGGAAAAGACAGCGTCTAGTTTCTATCAGAGGGGGGACTCTAGACGCTACTTCTCCCTCTAGGTTGACTATCAGCGCCCAGTTGCAGTTCGGCACTACTCTCTTCTCTGCCCTGGCTTGCTTGGACTCAGGCGCTGAAGGCAATTTCATCTCGACCTCCCTGGCAACCCGATACTCAGTTCCCCTGGTTCTGTTGCCCAAGCCACTCAGGGTCCGGGTAGTCGACGGGTCCATACTACTCGATCCTATCACCCAGATCACCATCCCTCTCAGGATGGATGTACCACTGGGACACCATGAGCAGGTGTCCTTCCTGGTGCTTCCAGGGGGGACGGATGAGATCCTACTGGGTCTTCCCTGGTTGAGACAGCATGCTCCTATACTCAACTGGGCAACAGGGGAGATCTCATCCTGGGCAGGATCCTGTAGAGAGCACCTCGTGACTATCGAACCACCCGCTACCATTAGGTCGGTTGGGTCCTCAGGGAATACTGAGGGGCCGGGTTTACCGACACCTTATGAGGCCTACAGGGATGTCTTTTCCAAAAGGGCCGCAGATACTCTTCCTCCCCACCGGCCATATGATTGCCGAATAGACCTGAAGCCAGGCTCCGAGCCCCCTAGGGACAGAGTGTATCCGCTCTCTGCTCCAGAGACGGAGGCTATGTCCAAATATATTCAGGACAGCCTGGCGAAGGGGTTCATTCGCAAGTCTATTTCACCGGCTGGTGCAGGGTTCTTTTTTGTGCAGAAGAAGGAAGGGGATCTGCGCCCCTGTATCGATTACAGGGGATTAAATGCAATCACAATCAAGAACAAATACCCTTTGCCCCTCATTACTGAGCTATTTGATCGATTCCGCGGGGCAAAGGTCTTCACAAAGCTGGATCTACGCGGGGCGTATAATCTAGTGCGAGTCCGAAAGGGCGATGAGTGGAAGACCGCCTTTAACACCAGGGACGGTCACTACGAGTATCTAGTAATGCCCTTCGGACTTTGCAATGCCCCCGCCGTATTTCAAGACTTTGTGAATGACATTTTCCGGGATTTGTATCTTTCCGTGGTTGCATACCTGGATGACATTCTTATCTTCTCCCCCGATCTTACCACCCATCGGAGGGATGTCATCCGAGTACTTAAGAGGCTCCGCACCCATTCGTTATATGCTAAGCTGGAAAAGTGCGTTTTTGAACAGGAATCCTTGCCGTTCCTGGGGTACATAGTGTCCAGTCAGGGGTTAGCAATGGATCCGGGGAAGTTGGAGACAGTGATGAACTGGCCTGAGCCCCGCTCGCTGAAGGCGATCCAGCGATTCTTGGGGTTTATCAATTATTATCGCCAGTTCATTCCCAACTTCTCGACAGTGGCAGCACCCATCATTGCCCTTACCCGCAAGGGCGCTAATCCCAAAGCATGGACACGGGAAACGGTAGAGGCATTTCACACCCTCAAAACTCACTTCTCCAGAGCTCCCATCCTTCATCGTCCAGACATCTCCAAACCCTTCCTACTGGAGGTAGACGCCTCTTCGGTCGGTGCAGGTGCAGTCCTGTACCAGAAAAACGAACGAGGAAGGAAACATCCGTGTTTCTTTTTCTCCAAGACCTTTTCTCCAGCCGAGAGGAACTACTCCATAGGGGATAGGGAGTTACTGGCGATGAAACTAGCATTCCAGGAATGGCGGCATCTCCTGGAGGGTGCGAAGCATCCATTTGAGGTTTTTTCTGACCACAAAAACCTCACATACCTCCAGACAGCACAATGCCTGAACCCAAGGCAGGCCCGTTGGTCTTTATTCTTCTCCCGGTTCCGCTTTATTATCCGCCACCTGGCCGGTGAGAAGAACGTACGGGCCGATGCCTTGTCACGTTGTATGGTTGTGTTGGAGGAGGACGAGGAGGAGCCTCGTCTTATACTACCCCCGGACAGCTTGAGGATGGTCACTCCCACTTCTTTGGACCAGGTGCCACCTGGCAAAACCCTCGTTCCCCCTGAACTACGGAACGAGGTGCTATCGTGGGCCCATGCCTCCAAGGTCGGGGGTCACTTCGGGGTCAAAAGGACCAGAGACCTGGTGACCAGGCATTATTGGTGGCCGAGACTACCCCAGGACATACAGGAATATGTGGGAGCCTGTATGTCGTGTGCTCGGAATAAGCCGTCCCGGCAGAGACCGGCAGGTCTTCTTCACCCACTGCCAGTGCCGGATCGTCCCTGGGAAGTGGTAGGGATGGACTTCCTGGGAGATCTGCCCAAGTCAGCAGGGCACAGGGTCGTATGGGTCATCACGGACCACTTCTCTAAAATGGTCCACTTGGTGCCTCTCCCACGACTCCCGACGTCACGTGCTCTCGCCACCTTGTTCATTCGGCATGTATTTAGGTTGCATGGCATGCCTGACAAGGTGGTGAGCGACCGGGGTCCCCAGTTCGCGTCTCGCTTCTGGAGAGAGCTCTGTAAGCTCCTGCAGATAGAGCTGAACATCTCCTCCGCATACCATCCCGAGACCAATGGACTAGTGGAGAGGACTAATCAGACCTTGGTAACTTACCTCCGCCATTTTATATCCGCGCACCACGACAACTGGGCTAACCTCCTTCCTTGGGCCGAATTTGCCATTAACAATTCGGTCCATGAATCCTCTGGCCAGACTCCGTTCCTACTCAATAACGGACAACATCCCAGAATCCCGGTTCCGATGCCCATTACGTCACCCGATACTAGAGTGGAGGATTGGGCGACCAAGGCCCGGGAGATCTGGGATGACACCCAAGAGGCTCTTAAAAGGGCCAAAGACCGGATGGTGACAACGGCTGATGTTCGCCGCCGCCCTGCACCATCCTTCGCCCCTGGTGACCTAGTATGGCTGTCCTCTAAGAATGTTAACCTACGGGTACAGGCAGCCAAATTCGCCCCTAGGTATCTGGGTCCGTTTAAAGTACTACAGCAGGTAAACCCAGTGGCATATCGACTCCAGCTCCCTCCACGCTGGGCTATAGCCAACACCTTTCACGTGTCCCTCCTGAAACCCGTACGACTTAATAAATTCTCGGGGTCCCTGCCGGCTCAAACCGACTCCCCGTCCGACGACCCTGAGGTGGCAAAACTTGTGGAGACAAAAGTCATACAGGGCAAGAGGTACTACCTCGTGGAGTGGGCCGGCCGTGGTCCGGAGCATAGATCCTGGGAGTTGGAGGATCATATCCGCGCCCCGGGTTTGATAGCGGCCTTCGAGCACGGACAGGGGGGGGGCCTAGACGGGGGGGTAATGTTACATCTCGTGGCTCTCCTGAGGCAAGGACTGAGGCAGTCTCCCATTCCTTGCCTGCCACGAGCACTCCTGCTCAGCAGCGCCGAAGGTCTGCCAGACTGCGCAGTGTGCAGGAGATACCTTCTCAGAGAGGCAGCAGAAGGGTGACACCTAGTGGTTCTCCTGTTACAAGGAGTTAAGCGGTCTCCCATTCCTGGCCTGCCGCAGACTCTCCTGCTCAGCGGCCCCGAAGGTCTGCGAGGCTGCGCAATGTGCAGAGGTTTACTGCTCAGGGAAGCAGTGAGATTCCCGTTATCTCTGCACATTGTGAGACCGAGGATCCCGCCTCTATTTCCCAGAGGCAGGAGGGTGAGCATGTGCAATGCGTGGTGGGTCCTGATTCGCTCACTGACGTCACACGGCTTGATGACAAGGCTGGTGACGTGGTGAATCCTGACTGGCCAGGCTGGGACGTCGTGGACCCTGATTGGGTCAAGTCCGTCATCTCCGCCTCGCGCCCGCCCTCGGGTGGAGCTGCACCTCCTTAAAAGCTCCCCCTGCCATCATGGCGGCGCGCGACCGTCCTTCTATGTTTGGATGTCTGGCAGCGTGCTGCCACGCCACTGCTCAGGCATTTCTGTCTCTTGTGGGCTTGGCCCTTGCTGCTCTGGCAGTACCTCGTTTGCAGGCCGTGTTCCTGCCTTGCTGCTCCGGCAGTACCCCCGTCAACAGGCCGTGTTCCTGTCCCAGGTGAGCTCCTCAAGTCTCCATTGGACTCACCTGGTTATTGAAAGCACACGTGCGTGGGCACCTCTGTGCTACCCTCGTGCCATATTCTCGTGACTTCCACTGGCACACGTGCGTGGGCACCTCTGTGCTTCCCCGTGCAACAGGTACACCGAGCCGTGAGATCTGTGCCATACAACCCTCAGGGGTTAGGGCAGATCGGTGTACATAGATCGTCTGTGACATTCCAGACGATCGCTAGCAGCAACCCGCTCACTCTTCACCCACCATAGCGGCGGTCCCTTACACCGCACAGTGGACCTTGACCGGCGGAAGCAGTCCATTTCCCATCTTGGCACGCTTCCCCGGGTCCCCCTCGTAACACACAGGTACTAGTCGCTGCCGGCCTAAGACAGGGGCGACCTCCTCCTTGACTCCTTCAGACTGTAATTACACCATTGACTGAAGGTGAGCTCTCCCTGTGCTTTATCCTCCTCTTCTCTCTTTCTTGTCTCCTTTGCCTTCTATCTGTCCCCTCCACACCACCTACTCCACTCTGCTCCACCCGACCCTTCAGGTACTTTTCTCTTGACATTGCTCACTGGCTCATCATCTCCCTATCTGCCTGTACCTGGGAAACCTCTGCCTTATGTCTCCCCCCATCCTGGGGACCGTCCCTCCCCGCTAACCTTTGTCTTCCCATCACTCCCTCACTCTAGGGGACCACCAGGGAACTAGTGACTCCTGGTGGCAGCCGGCCATATTACACAGGAGAACACGTACAAAAATGCAATGCAGCAAAACACAAGCATGTAAAAAGACAGTACATTAAGATAAACCGAAATGCCATATACACTTGGGGGTGGTAGGGCACTGGACACCCTATTACAGCTTCATCCTGCGAGTGCATGTGCTATTTGACCCCTGTTGGCTAATGGCTATTTCTGGTGAACTTTTTTTATTTGTTTTTACTTTTTTTATGTACTGACAAATGTAGCATTTCATCATTCACGTAAGAAACTATTCAGTTTATGTAAGATAGATATATTAATGCTGGTAATATAATATGTAGTTGAACAGCAGATCCCCAGAGTCAATGCTAGTGATTGGCACCACAGTCCGACACTGTAGACCATTTTATTTGGTAAAAATGAGAACAACCAGCTCCCCCCTGCTATATGGCTGAGATCCTCGGCATGGGGGATGCCCCGCCTGATAGAAAGCGTTGTAAAGATCCCATAGAAAAACTCCTACAACCAAAATTCCAGATAAAAAATAGAATTTTATATTAAATTTATACTATATTTCTGGATGAAATTGATTGTCATTTATTTAATTTGATACCATCTTCTTTCCTAGCAGCAATGCTTGTATTTTAGTAGAGAATGCCTCTGCCATATGGAACGTAAAAAACTGTATGAGAAAATATAAACTATTTATTGTAGCTTAATATAAAATGAAAAGGCACATAGAAATAGAGTGTGGCGCCATAGGAGTTTACTAGAGGTCACTGTATGTGGGGTCACAATATGGAACTGTAAAATAGCCAAATGCTTGGGCCTTAAAGGGCTTGTCCACTACTTTGACATTTATGGGCTATCCTTAGGATAGGTCATGAATGTCCGATATGCCACACCCCCGCCGATCAGCTGTTCTCGTTCACGGCGGTGGCAGAAGACATCCAGAAATGCTCAGTTCCGGCACTGTTCTGTCTTCTGATAGTGGCCACAGCCGCTTACTGCACATCTGCCTCCCATTGCAATCAATAGTAGGCAGATGTGCAGTAAGCAGCAACGGCTGCTATCAGAAGATGGAGCAGTTCCGGAACTGAGCATTTCCAGCTACCTGCTGCCACCGCCAGCATCGGGAACAACTGATTGGCGGGGGTGCGGGGTGTCGAATTCCGGCCAATCAGACACTGATGACCTATCCTAAGGACAGCCCATCAATGTCAAAGTAGTAGACAATCCCTTTAAGAAAGTGAGCTAAGATTATGAGTCCATTGAGGTCAAGTAGGGTAGGCAAAGTGAAAAATATACGTGAGACTGACATTAGCTTCCATCACTTACTTTACACTGTAGCATATAGAAACGTCTCTCCATTTCCTTCAGTGTATGGTAGAAATAATAGTACATTTATATATAATATTAATTATATAGTAATAATGATAAAAAATGCTAACAATGACAATAATCATAGAATATATTATTATTATTATTATTATTATTATTATTATTATTATTATTATTATCATGGTCCAGCCTATTACTGTTATTATTTACTAATACTGTTAATATAATATTCTTTTTATTATTTGCCTTTAGTTATTAGTTAATTATTCCAAAACCAAGAAAGATAAAAAAGTTTAAAAATTTATTCAGATATAATAAGAAAAAAAACAAGTCCACCAGGATCATTTTATTGTTCTAAACTTCACATTTTCTCATATAAAAACCTTCACTGAGTTTAGAGTTTCTGGCTAGAAGTTAGTGATCTAATTATACAGGAATTTTGTACGGATTCATTTTCAGAGAACACATAAATGTCAGGCACGTTTTATGAAGCCGTTTTTATTCGGCCATGCAAATTTAAACAAAATGTAATTTGATTTTTTAATTCTCATTTTCATGGTAAAGTCATAATATGAGCTTCAAAAAAAAGCTGGAAAAAATGAAGATGGTATTCGTGTTTATTTCAATGTGTTAACAAATTGGCTTGAAAAGAAATGTTTTAATAGTTCCAATTTTTTTTTTTTACAATTTTGTACAATTGGTAGACTTTTGTATATTTTTGTTTATGCAATTTAGATTAGGGTCATTTTGATTTCAGGCAATCTTGCCAAATTAATGTGGCTGGTTGTTTCCCCTGTCTCTTTCCAGGTCTCGTTCACATGCTCTGTACATTCTAATTTCAGAATTCGGTAAACGACTTGTGCTTGAATATTTAGGAACTTTGAAACTTTCTAAAATTACCAGGCGTTTTGGAAACCTACCGTTGTTACACCCAAAAACAAAAAGATCATCTTTCACTGTAGACTTATGAATATATACCATCCCTTTATGGATTTAAGGCCGGAATCACACTTGGGAGTGACTCGCGGGTAAATCTCGGGAGTCTTGCATCGCATCACCCGTCACAGCCTGCCATTTTCCGGACATCGATTGGTCAGCTGTATGCATTTTTGTCTAGAGAGTGTGCGGCCATGCCGTGTGACGCGATGCGAGACTCACGCGAGTCACTCGCAAGTTGATTCCACTCTAATATCAAGAAGGGAAAAACGTAAAATCCAGGATCATGAAATATTTTAACCAAAATATATCTCTTAAAGTAATTTTTATCATAAACTGATAGTTATTGAGACCTTTCTTTTAACAAATCCTCATGGGGGACAGGAGTCATAATCCAACAGTCATTAAAAAAGTCTTAGAATACAAGTTTTATTGAGTTATTTAAGCCCCTTTTCAGGTAACAGAGACATGACAGTGTTACTTAAAAAAGTGGTCTGATTCCTCGAAATGCATTGTATTCTGATACTTTTCAATTCCAACTACTTTCAATGAAAGGAATTTTCAATAGATTCATCATCATCATCATCATCATCATCACCATCACCATCATCATCATCATCATATGGTGACGTTTTTTGCTTTGGGATCCATTTTGCACCAAAAAGGGGCCCATAACAACACTGTGTACTTCACATATATTTGCTCTCACCGAAATTTGATGCTTTGCTACCTCAAACCTAATAACAGTTTAACTATACTGAGAAATTGTCGAAAACTATCAAGACAGACAATAATTTTTTACTGCTGATACATTTAGATCTTAAGAATTTTAAACCCCCAACTGTGGGAGATATAAGGTTTGAACAGGTTCTCAACATCATAGAAGATCAAGCCAGACATGTCAGTCGAAGCAAGGATCACCAAGCTATGACTTGCCTACTTTGGACTCATCATACGAAGACAGCAATCACTGGAGAAGGACATCATGGTTGGAAGAAAAGAAGGAACATGATGAAGAGGAAGAGCAGCAACCCGATGACTTGATATTGTCAAGATAACGGTGGGGAAGACCGTGGAGGACCTATCTAGGCAGAAAAGACCCTGGTGGACCTATCTAGGCAGAGAAGACCCTGGTGGACCTATCTAGGCAGAGAAGACCCTGGTGGAGCTATCTAGGCAGAGAAGGACCTCGTGGACCCATCTAGGCTGCACAAGATAGATCTTCCTACACATGCGTTCATGCATCAAGTCACCATGGATCGACGTCAAGTTGAAGGCTGTTAATTAATAAAATAAGAAGCAGAATCATTGCCTTTGAAATGGGGTGCTGGAGAAGGATTTTCTCAATACCATGGATAGCAAGAAGAACAAACCAAGCAATTTTGGAAAAAATTAAGCCAGATAAGTCACTCGAAGCAAAGATCACCAAGATATGACTTGCCTACTTTGGACACATCATATGAAGAGAGCAATCACTGGAGAAGGACATCATGGTCAGAAGAATATAAAGAACAAGGCAAAGAGGAAGACCAGCAAACTGATGCCTTGATACAATCAAGATAATGGTGAAGACCCTGTTGGACCTATCTAGACGGAGAAGACCCTATCTAGGTTGCACAAGATCGATCTTCCTACAGAGTGTTCATCCATCAAGTCACCATGGCTCGAGATGAGCATAGTTAGAGCACTTCCCAAGACTCAACCTTTTTTTATACTTTCCTCAGATGACCACCTTCCTTTGCTTGAAAACTAATAGAATGATTTTTCAGTCAGTCAGGGAACAACAAATAGCACCGGTAAAGGTATAGATGATATTATTTTTCAAAGAGCAACATGCCCATACAAATATTTGGGGGGTGCATTGTTTGAACAGGCTCCCGCTAAATATATGGCAGCATGTATTGCTAAATTTTCCCCATACTTGGCCCTGTAAGAAGAAATGTGTACCCATATGTTTCCCCAGGGGAGAACAGATGATCATCAAGGTCTAGAGAAGCCTCGTTCTTGGGGTGTTGCCTTCATGAGACAAACAGAATTGAGTTAGGTTCTTGATCAAAATTTCCCCAAAATGATATTGTCAATGGCACCCGAAAATCACTGTATGTATTTTTTCACTTTGCTTTATATTGTTGCTGCCAGAAGAGCTTTTACGTGTTTGTTATCTTGCAATTTCCGGCAGTCAGAAGTCAGAGGTTTACAGAAATCTGTCATTCCGTTATGTCAGAGATGGTTTGATCAGCAAAATTCTCCATTAAAATACTTCAAAGATGCCAAACAACTCTCAGCTGTTGTGGGATAAATCCTATTTCTTCTCATTATAGAAGGTATGACTGGCTCTTTGTATCCTGGAGAGCGCTGTTATTTCAATTTAGCATTCTAAGAAATGCAAAGGAATGTGATAAAAGGTCTGAGAATGCGCTATTTAATGTCACAATGACAGATGTTTCAATTACATCGACAGGGCTGTTTCTCCTTAAAATAGGTAGCAATGGAAATTTGATGAGATTTTGCTATTCCTGTTTATACTTTTCATTTATAATCCAGTTTTATGGCGCTACATTCATTAGATGATCTGCATTCCTAAGACAAGCTTTGTCTTTTTTAAAGGGCCCTTCATAAAACTGAAGAAAGTCCAAACTATTTCCTATTTTTAGGGGTCTATTTAAGGGCTTCTTCATACGTCAGTGATTTTTATCATAGGAAAGAAATTATCTAATGTTTCATCTGTTTTTTATCAGAGTTTCATCAATTTGGAGAAAGTGTCAGTTGTTATCATCAGTTTTTCCGAGAAAAAAATTGAATATATGAACTTACCCATAGACTATTATAGACATGAAAAACACAGATAGCATTCGTACAAGAAACACCGACGTCTGAATGAGCCCAAAAGGAACTTAACGAAAAGTTATAAATGGTTGTTGTTCATAGGGCTCCCTTCTTCATCTCTCATCCTCATCCTGGTGTCACGCTAGGAACGAGGAAGTATCATGTTAGCTGCGAAAGGGAAGGGAAGGGGGAGATGGTGACCCCTGACCAAACCTACTGCTGGTCCCTGTGGTCTTTCACCACTCTACATAGGTTCCGCACCTATGCGCCGAGCCAGATACCCGACCCTAGGTATCCCTAGTGCTGGACCCTAAATAGGGAACAGGTGGGATGAGCTCTTCATCAACCCCACTAAACGCTATAGAAGACACAAGGAGGACACACAGGGGGAAAATGCATGAACTACTTATCCACAGATGACTTGGGCAGAACTTCAGCAAAGCTTCAGCAACTATACCACAGATGAGTACAAGCCACCTGTTTGCAACCAGAGCTTTAATGAACTGAATAATATCCCCAGCATAAGTGCAGGGAAGATGGGAGTATTTAAGCACCAAGAGAATACTGATAATCAGCAACTGGACAGATGTTTAGCTCCCCTGGGTCCTAAAGGGGAAGAGATGAAAACCCAGCAGGAAGCTACCTAGTACAATGAATTCAGACAGCTGGAACAATAAAAAGTCAGGGAGTATTTTGCGCAGCCAAACACTGTGACCTTCTATTGACAGAAACCACATTATTATATAAAAAAATTATTATGCATTTTTAGTATAAATAGGGTGTAGGAATTCTTTCACTTTCAGGCAGCTGGAAGGAATCATTCACTCACACAAGCAAAACGTCTCTTGGTAAAAACAGGAGTTTTTTTTAAAGTTCATAAAACTTCCAGATATGATGTAACAAATAGCCTTTCTCTAGATTAACTGTGAAATTAAAGGAAAAACAGTCCTCATACAGGTTTACTCAGGTTCTCAAGTCTTTTCACCTACACTCACAGACTCAAGTCACAGAGGTGTTTCCACATCTGCCTTTTAAATGAGCTGCAAACCCTGGATTGGATATAAGTGAACAACTAGTTCCATCCAGCTCTTCCAGTTGTTCCTAAAACTCAGACCCGATAAAACAGGTTCTTTAAAAAACACCTCTTACCACTATGCAAATGCAAGCAGGATCTTGTTTCTCTGGGTCCTTCATCACTGAGGCTTGCCACCTTGGTGCCACAAACCTCCCATCCTGGACCTGTCCAGCTGCCACCTTACAATGGATATATTGTAGCTATAGGCTGGCCAATTGTATTTACTCCATGGTAGCTAATGTGGCCAAAGGCCCATGGAAGTTAAAAAGATTGATATCAATTTTGATTACGCCCAGGAGAACTCAACTATAGCTCTGAGCTAAAATGTTTTGATACACTGTTATCTGATTGATAGCAGCTACAGAATATCTAATAAGTTTGTTGGGTTTTACTAGGTATCCCCACCCCTGTCTGCTGCCTGTCCTTCCTCCCCCTGTCTCTGTTATTACAGAGGGAAGAAGGACAGGGAGGAGGAAGATCAGGCAGGCAGACAGGGGCGGGAATAACTAGCAAACCCATCCTACCTATTAGATATTCCGTTGCACCTATCAATCAAATAATAGGGCATTTTACAAACTTTACTTGCCTGTATTTCAGAAAGTATATATCCGATCTTACAACTAAAGATATGTATAGAATCAGCATGATAGCGCCAGTATAGCACTGGCTTTAGTTTATATAGGAAAATCCTGGTGGTTGGTCCTCTTTAAGTGGGTCTCCACAATTATCGGTGACATATCTCTGCTTGAAATATAAAATAGGAGAAATACTCTATGTGTGAAAACGATGGGTACTGGATGTAAGAGAAGGAAAGTAGGTTTTCCTAACAGTGGCGAATGCATGTGGCTCCTCCTCTACATGAGTTGCTCCGACCGGGGGCCCATGACATCCGTGCGCTGTGTTGAAAGGATGAGAATGAAAATTTTCAAACAGAAAAATGCCAGTCTTGTATGGAGGAAATACCATAAAAAACTCCAATGGAAATTTTTTTTTTAATTGCTAGTCTACGTGTTTCGAAGATGGTCTGTATATGTTTATGGCCTGATGAAGAGGATAGACCAGCATCAAAACACGTAGCCTAGCAAAAGTTTTTTTTCCCCTTTGGAGTTTTTTTTATGGTATTTCCTTCATCTTGTACAGCGCCCGTACAAGACTGGCAGTTTTCTGTTTGGTATTTTTCATTTTCATACCTCTGCGGGGGCAGTCACCATCAGATCTCCTGCTTTTACACATAAAAAATGCTGTTGGCACAAAGAATCAAAAAATAAAAAGTCACCAACGCTCTAAAAAGTAGCAGGTTGTTATAGAAACTTCCCACATCGTTTCCAGAAACCGTTCTTTCAGTACAATCTCTACACAATGAAAGATTCCTTGTTGTCTTTGAAGTCTTCTTTGCATATTTTTCATGTTTTGCACTAAAGAGACGCGGTGTATATGGCTACAGCAGGATTATACTGTAAAGTGTATGTTATCTCAGAGACTCCAGCTGCAGAAATGTTCACGTAGAACATGAGATACTATAAGTTAGAGATGTACTTAATAAAATATGAGGGTAATTTTTTTCATTTTTTTTGGCAAGTATTGCACATTTTTTGTTGTTTTTGTTAATGTATGTTAATGAAAACCCATCAGGAGCTTTAGAGCCATCAAATTAATAACACTGGCGGGTGAAACACAAAAAGAGAGGTTTAAACATACGTTTCTGGTTGCAAATAGATATTCCATCACTGAGCTTTGAATTCTTATGTAACAATTTTTTCTGCATAGATTTACCCCATGTGCCAAAGTGCAAAGGATCAATGCATTCTGCTCTGGGTGCACTTGCAGCCTCCTTCACATAAAACCTTGTTAAAAAAGTATTTTTGTGAACATGAAGGCTTTATCCTAAAGGGAACTTGTCACCAGTTTTTTCCCTGTGGCCACCAGTGAGCCCTTATATATACAGCATTCTGGAATACTGTTTATAAGAGCCCAGGCCACTCTGTATAACATCAAAAAACACCTTTATAATACTCACCTAAAGGGCGGTTGGGTCCGATGGGCGTTGCTGCTCTCGGTCCGGAGCCTCATCCATCTTGTGAGATCGCCGTCCTCTTGCCCAACCTTGTGTGCATGACGCCTCCTATGTCACCCACATAGAGGCCACTATTGCGCTCCTGTGCAGGCGCACTTTCATCTGGTCTTCTGATAGCAGAGCAAAGTATTGTAATGTGAAGGTGTGAAAAAAGACTGCCCGCAAATGCGCACTACAATACTTTGCTCTGCCCTCAGCAGGGAAGATGAAAGTGCACCTGCGCAGGAGCACAATGGTGGCCTCTGTGTGGATGACATAGGAGGCGTCATGCACACAGGGCTATGCAAGAAAATGTGATTCCGCAAGATGGAGAAGGACCTGGACTGACAGCAGCGACACCCATTGGACTGAATCACCCCCTAGGTGAGCATTATTAAGGTGTTTTTTACTTTATACAGAGCGTCCTGGGAACTTATATACAGAATTCTAGAATGCAGTATATAAGGGCTCACTGGGAGTGGCCCAAAGACTTAATGCAACTGGATGACCTATACAAGTAAACCAAACAAAAATATTCCAGAAACATCACAAATAATTCATAAATAGAAATTTTATTGGTTAAAAACATACACACAATTAAAAACATGATAAGAACATAAACAAAGGAGGGGAAGGTAGCAAAAAATGCACATATATAATATTTTATCCGGGTGGCCAAATGATAAATATATTTTTTATTATTTTATTTTTTGGGTCTGTATTCAGTGAATAATTTGTGCTGTAGAGATATTAATACAATATATAGTCAAATTAAGCTAGATAGATCAGTACGAAAATAATTTTCACTGAGTTACTCACAGAAGAAATTGCTCCAATAAGTGACTCCCTGACAAAGCGGGTGCGAAACGGTCGTTGGAGTGGTGTGGAGGGGTTGGTAGGTATCCACAGATACTAATGGGTATGGCCTGAATGCACCTTTGGTCTGTGCTTTTTGTACTTTGACTAGTCACAGGAGTTCCCCATGTGCTCTATGATAGTACTAACATCTATTATATGATTTTTTCTGTGTCCACATTTCTATTTGACTCCATTCTGCCTGATCATTGGGATCAGGGATATTAATTATAATTATTCAGGGTAAATATCTCTGGCAAATATAGTAATTTCTATACATATCCACTTATTGGAGCAATTTCTTCTGTGAGTAACTCAGTGAAAATTATTTTCGTACTGATCTATCTAGCTTAATTTGACTCTTTATTAATATCTTTACAGCACAAATGTTTCACTGAATAGTGAATACAGACCCAAAAAATAAAATAATAAAAAATATATTTATCATTTGGCAACCCGGATAAAATATTATATATGTGCATTTTTTCCTACCTTCCCCTCCTTTGTTTATGTTCTTATCATGTTTTTAATTGTGTGTATGTTTTTAACCAATACAATTTCTGTTTATGAATTATTTGTGATGTTTCTGGAATATTTTTGTTTGGTTTTCTAGTAGCTATTTTGATATTCCAGATGGAATTTAAGAATATATGGTATATCCTTCTATTTATAGGTTATGTGACCTATACAAGTAGGGCATCTCAGCTATCATGTGGAAATGTGGAGACGACCATCAGCTTTTGCTCTTCCACCCTTGTATTTTATGCCACTGGCCAATGCTGGAGTTAAAATTTCTTTGGAATGTAGGCTGTAGGCTTTATACTTGAACTTGAATTATTTTTTTCTGTAAAGGGGTATTCAATTTTATGGAGCCAAAAAACTAAAATATTCTTGTATCTGTTTTTTTCTTGACAGAGAAATGGGCCTAACTCATGCTCGCTCTTGCCTTGCATGCATGCTCTTGCCATATCTCCCCTTGACCCAGGACTGGACTAGAACTTGTATTCATTCCTGGCATTTGAGAGCCTATAGACCCACTTGCAGTGTGGTGAGCATGAAATAAGTTTGTACGTTTGTTGATTACGGCTGATTAGTCAGTATATTACAGTTACAGAATGCAAGCTGTTAACTGATCGCTCATCTACAGACACTATGTGGAATACAGATTCCCTCCATGAAACTGTTGACTTCCCTTGAACAGAAGCGGGCAATTTTCGTAATAGTTGTAACAGACAGTAGATAGGAGTGGATATCAATTGTAAACTAATTGAATTGATTTAGAATTTCACAAAATTCCTGAACTCAAATTAATCCAAATATTGGGTGTTTCGCTTCATACAAATACATGGTATTTGGCGATTTGCTGGATTCCAATGGCCAGGGAGGGATTAAAAAACAATAATCGCTTACACATTTCTTTCCTGGACTCTCCCAGTACCTGTCCTACTACTACCACTGACCCCTGCAGTTGTCTAAAAATCTCCGTCCAGTCCTCTTTTTTCTTGGGTGCTCTCTGATGCCAAGAAAGCATCTTATGTCCCAATAGGCTTTCTATATGATAGAGGAACCTGGCACTCCAAACAATGAAGAAAAGACAAAAATAATAGAACAAATTGAAGGTCTATATTTTGATAAAGGTGGCCCCCAAAAATGTTGATAGTATCAAACAACTCAAAACAGACCAACGTTTCAGCTAAATTTTTATCCTTTCTCAAGGTCAATCTAAAGATGTGTCGCAATTCGTTTTTTGTGTCAAGGCACACGGTCTCAAAGGTAGAGGTTGCTTATGAAATGACAAAGTATGGTAAGTGTACACCAGAAATAAGCAAAGGAAATCCGTTACGAGGGGGACCCGGGGAAGCTTGCCAAGTTGGGAAATGGACAGCTTCCGCCAGTCAAGGTCCACTGTGCGGTGTAAGGGACCGCTGCTATGGTCAGAAAAGAGTGAGCGGGTTGCTTCTAGTGATTGTCTGGAATGTCACAGACGATCTATATACACCGGTCCGCCCTAACCCGTGAGGGTTGTATGGCTCGGGGCTCCTCGTTCGGTGTACTTGTTGCACGGGGACGCACAGAGGTGCCTACGCACGTGTGCCAGCGGGAGTCACAGGAATATGGCACGAGGGTAGCACAGAGGTGCCCACGCACGTCTGCTTCAGTAATAGGTGAGTCCCACAGAGACTCTAGGAGCTCACCTGGGACAGGAACACATCCTGCTAAACAGAATACTGCCAGAGCAGCAAGGCAGGGGCAAGACCTGCAAACCAGGTGCTGCCTAAGCAGCAAGGGCAAAGCCCACAAAAGACAATGACGTCTGTACAGTGGCGTGACAGCACGCTGCCAGACATCCAAACATAGAAGGACGGTCGCACACCGCCATGAAGGCAGGGGGAGCTTTTAAGGAGGCGTAGCTCCATTGAAGGGCGGGCGCGAGACAGACGTGACGCAATCAGGATTTGTGACGTCCTGGCCCGGCCAGTCAGGATTCAGCACATCACCAGCCTCGTCATCGGGCCGTGTGATATCAGTGAGCGAATCAGAAGACGTCACGTGGGGCACATGCTCATCTTCCTGCCTCTGGGTCATAAAGGTGGGATCCTCGGTTTCACAATGTGCAGAGATAAGGGAAGTCCTGCTGCTTCCCTGAACATCCATACTTTGCACACTGTGAAACCTCTCAGACCCTCTGTGATGCTGAGCAGGAGGGCACGTGGCAGGCAAGGGATGGGAGACCGCTTCATTCCTTGCAAAGGGAGAACCACTAGGTGTCACTCTTCTGCTGTGTCTGTGAGCAGGCATCTCCTGCAGACCCCGCAGTCTCCTAGACCTTCGGCGCTGCTGGACAGAAGGGCTCGTGGTAGACAAGGAATGGGAGACTACCTCATTCCTTGCAACTGGAGAGCCAAGAGGTGTAACAGAAATCCTTATAGGGGAGAGGGGAATATGCCCCCAAGCAGGGTGGTGTGGAGAGCACATCTGTGGTGTGGAGAGCGAGGAACAGGTGTCTTGGTCTGTTTAACAAGCAATTAAGAAAAAGTATGCTTAGACAAAGAGTTCATAATGAAACCCACACCCATACATAAAACAGGCCATGAAGCTTCATGCTATAGGATACATCTCCTCCTGCTTGTTTCTGCACCTTGTCATCAAATCCCTTTATCCCAGCCTCATGCTAGATCCTTTTACATCTCCTAAAATAAGATCTGAAATGATCATCCAGCACTAGCCACAAGGGGGAGCTGCTAAAAAAATATTTATCCTGCTGGTTTTGAGCCCCATGTATAAATTTGTATGCAGTGAGCTCTTCCGAGTGGTGATATGTAGCTACTTAGTGGAGAAAAAGAAAATATAAAAATATATAACCAAAGATGTTGTGCAGGGATGCTAAACTCAATGGTTTAAAGGACGGTATTGACCGATCTGGCATTTGACAAAATTGCCAGGTGCTTTTCCGGCACTGACTTGACTATTATAGTTCTTTTGAACAAAAGATAATAGTAGGGACTAAAACATAACTTTTAATCTATACATTAAAAACAGTACCAAAGTGTTCGTGCATAAATTGTGCAATAACAAAATAAATAGTGGTGCCAAATGGTAACATGTTAGACAAATCTCACCCAGATCTCCATGGGCAAGACTGAACACCGATCCAGGATTGGTCACAGGCTGGAAGGACTAGGGTAAGGCGTCGGGTAATGGTTTAACAAACCCTGTCGTGCCCCGTGAACGGACTTCCGCTCTAACAAGGGCAGCTCCAAATGAGTTGTCTGCCCCGCAACCACAAATTAGAAAAAAGAAACGTCCTCCCAACACGTTTCCCTCTTAGTAACAAGAGTTCCTCAGGGGAGACAGAAAAAGGGGGAGATCAGCCTGCAGTGGCAGGGAAGAGAAAAGGAGATCAACCTGCAGTGGCAGGGATCCACACAGGCTAATGGGTAAAAAAAACCTATGTGCCCGGGTAAGCGGTGATACATAGCCATTGAAACCTCCCACCACTTTATACATGTTCAATAACTATGATTAACTCCATCTGTGAAAAAGAGAGAATCCTCCAAAGAGCGCGTTACACTTTGGAGGATTCTCTCTTTTTCACAGATAGAGGTAATCACCATTTACCCAGGCACATAGGTTATTTTACCCATTAGCTTGTGTGGATCCCTTCCACTGCAGGTTGATCTCCTTTTCTCTTTTTGTCAGGGCAAAAGTCCGTTCACGGGGTACGACAGGGTTTGTTAAACCATTACCCAACACCTTACCCTGGTCCTTCCAGCCTGTGACCAATCCTGGATCAGTGTTCAGTCTTAACCATGGAGAAGATCTGGGGGAGATTTGACTAACACGTTGCTATTTGGCACCACTATTTATTTTGTTATTGCACAATTTATGCACAAGCACTTTGGTACTGTTTTTAATGTATAGAATAAAAGTAATGTTTTAGTCCCTGCTATTATCTATTGTTATATTGGACTATTGGGCAATATTTTCTGCTTGGCAGAACCTGCTATTGTTCTTTTGAACAAAGTCACCAACCAAAACTTTCTCAATAACTAAACTTTGCACCGTTACCAAATCCACAACTTGGAAAAGTAATCAATTTCTTAAAAATGTGCATAAAAAAACCTGACCACTTACCCAAATTTCAATTCAAAATCAATGGCCATTTTTACTTTCCTGAGAAAACCGAAAAATGCCCTCAAAATAAGCTGCTAACACTTCTAGTCATGTAAATCAGTATGACCCCTGATGCCAAAACTTGAAGCTTCCAGGCCTCCCTCTGCCTACATCATTAATTCAGAGTTGCCAACTTATTTTTTTTTCTTTTTCTGGACAGCTTATACAAAAAAAATAAATATCATCAACATTTCTTATGGACAAGTTGCGCTACCATAATAAATCTGTAGGATTTTAAGTGATATGCATCTACAGCCCATAATTCTGATATGAATGCATTATTACAATTCACTGTGAATTATAATTTTAAGATGACTACAGTCATAGAAATCTATACAAATTTTTCCAGCTTAAAAAAAATTGGAATACATCAATTTTTTTTACAGACAGGACAAAAGTGATTGGTTTATATGTATTGTTCATAGGTTTCTGAATGGTTGGCACCGATGCATTGATGATTTCTGCCCCTTTTGTTCTATTGTCCTTGTGATAGTCCCTGGAATATAAAGAATAATACAAAGTATGTTCAAGTCTTATCACATACTTTTAATTTTACGGCTTCTAGTACTTTGGATTGCCATCGAACACAAATAGAAACTTTTATTTTCTCTTCTACGCGAGAAAAAGTAATCAAAACAGTTCTCAAAATGTGATTATATCGTTTCATATACGAAAGATTTTATGCTCCAAATTACATTTATTATTACACAATGTAAACTCTATGAGAAACTCAGCCTTTCACTTAGCTCTAACAGACTCTTTTTGCTTTCCACGTCGCCTTTTACATCATGCAGAAAATAAATATTCATTCTGAAAACCCGCAAACTGTGATTTTCTACGTAAATCAATTTCACCATGGTACAGGCCATAAAACAATAATGCAAAGTCTACCACACAACGAATTCTTTCTGCGACGAAAAATATTATGAAAGTTTATTCAGGGAACAGACGGCTGTAAAAAGCCCATTTAAGACAAACAAACAAGAAATACATAAAATTAAATTTGTCCACCTGCCAATAAAATCACATCATATGCTCCGGGGCGATCAGCAGAATTCATTCCTGCAATATATTTACCACTGTTATAAAGATAATGGCAATGAACGATATATCTAAGAAACAGTTAAATCATAGAGGAGGCTGTAAAAAAGCTTTCAGCCAGCCCTGCAGAATTACCAGTGTTGACCGGGGTCTTAACACACTTGGCCTTTTCAACAGGTTGTTATCAACTCAAATGATAACCATGAAGTTGCTTAATTTTTCCACTTTCTGAACTTTGAAGTGCATTTACTGCATGAATTGGAATAAACAATTGAATTTAGTTATAGGAATGACCATCGCAACTATTTCATGCTCTTTTACAGCTGTTTTTATCAATCAACCTGAGTCTAAACTGATTTGTTGATTAATTTCTTAATATATACTAGATTATTAAAAAGTATTGGGACACCAAAATAGTTAGTGCACCTGTTGCACTTTTAACAGTTTCCAATATTCTAGGAAGGATTTCTACAAAAGTTTGGAGGTGTTTGATCGAATTTTGCTCCTTCATCTAGAAGAGCATTTGTGAGGTCAGACACAAGTGTTGGAGACTAGAGATGAGTGAACCTTAGGTTCGGGTTCGGAAACCAACTTCCAAAAAAAACAAAGTTAGAATTCGAATTTCAAGTGAGTTACGAGTGCAGACCACTCAAGCGAGCAGCGCTGTGCTTGGGTATGATTGATGCTCAGCCCTGTGCAATCCGCGTGCAGTGTTTGAATGGCTAGTACTTGGGGTAAAATCAGTATGATCTGATGTAGTGTGCACACACAAAACAAAACATAAAAAATTGGAAAAACCCCGCCCACCCTCCGCCGGAAGTGTTCTGCTTATTGCTCGCTGCATATGAATGGAGACATGAACTGCCCAATTACTGGCTTCCATTGAGGTTCGGTTCAAGTCAGAGTCAGATTACAAGGTGCAGCTGTTTTTCCAGAGAGCTGCTTATGAGGACATTATACCTGGAAAGGGCCCAGGATGGGGGACACTATATTTCTGAAAAGGGCCCAGAATGAGTGACATTATACCTGTAAAGGGCCTATGATGGGGACATTATACCTGTAAAGGGCCCAGGATGGGGGACATTATACCTATAAAGGGCCCAGAATGGGGAACATTATACCTATAAAGGGCCCAGGATGGGGGATATTATATCTGGAAGGGGGCCAGGATTGCGATTTACACCTAGAAAGGTATCAGGATGGGTGACATTGTACCCTGAAGGAGGCCAGGATGGGGGTTTATACCTGGAAGGAGCCCATGATGCTTGACATTTTTACTGTAAATGACCCATTATAGGGAACATTCTACCTGAAGGGAGCTCAGTATGTGGAACATTATACTAAGAAGGACCTCAGGATGTAGGACATTATACAAGGATGGAACCTAGAATGGAGGGCATTATACAAGGGTGTGGGACATTATACCTGGAAGGGTTCAAGTAGGAGGACATTATATCAGGAAGGGGCCCAGGATGAGGAACATTATAGAGAACATGTTAGCACGATTTTGAAATGTACTGTAAAGTCATGGCTGTAATGGCGTTGTAATACTGATTAAGTTGATATCTTGGGTGCAGTAATCCACTTCTCTCGTGGTTCTTCTTTAATCACCATTTGATGTTTTCTGTTAATTAGATTTTGGTGCACCCTTATACACCATCTTTCTGGTGCCCCAGGGAGTCTCCCGCATTGGCGACTTACCTCCTGGTCCTGTCCCCTGATGATCCCCTGGTATCTTTGGGAGGAAATGTGTCGGGACCTTGTCCTCTGACACTCTCAGATAAGTTTCTGATGTCTCCATCTTATCTTGATGGGGCTGGTTTTTGTAACTGTTTGGTGTTAGTTTGACCTGTGAAGGGTTTTATAGGGTTATTCAGGGTCTACTGTCGGCAAATGGGGGCGCCACAATCCCAGGGCGTCATACCCTCCATTACTAGGTAGGAAGAGCTCGACTAGGGTGATATAGGGTTAGATTTATCCCCTCTCCCTCCTAGCCTTTGTTACTATAACATACTCTGCATTATTATTGTGTGTTTGTTATTGTGGTTTTTGATCAATCTTTTAATGATATTAATATTAAAAGTTATTTTTTAATAGGGAATATTTTTTTTGTTTTTTTCTGACTTCTACCCTGTCTTATTGGCTGCGGCCTGGTTTAATTATTTCAGTTTTGTAATAAAACTGCAATAAAAAAGGCATCTCAAAATGTGTGATGCCCCTGCGGTAACCAGGTGTCTCAAAAACAAGGTAAGAACAAGGTAACAGCTCGGGTCCTACATGACTGTGCCAGTCACTACAAACACACTAGCACACCAGGACATTTACACTTGGTGCACCCGGCTGGGAGACTCACTTAGCCAGATGAAAGGGCTGGGCACTGATAGATAACCGGCAGCCAACTGGGAGGAAGAGCCCAGACCTGGGGGAAGAGATAGTGACCTGGAGAGTGTGGCTAGTCAGTCGGAGAAAGGAAGTGAAAGAGGAAGGAGTTGTGAGTTGAGGAGAGGAGAAAAAAAGGAAAGATGTCAAGACAGACCACAGACTCTTGAGACACGAGTAAAGTAGCAAAGAATTTGCAAAGACCTGAGTAGAAAGATCAGCCACTCAGAGGAGAAAAGTAGCTGGAGAGCGAGAGAGCAAGCTCCAAGGACAGAAGGATCCTGTGGGGTGGACATCCAGGGCTCACAGTACTTTGCACGCACAGGTTACAGATCCCAGAACAGACCAGGACTTCAAGCCATCTGTTAACTCTGCCAGGCGGGTGGGTTTCCAGGACTCATCTGCCACCACTAACGTCCGAGGCATCAGCAGGAAAAAGGGGACCGGGAGAAATTCCCTTAAACAGTCCAAGCTGCCTGCGGCAGGACCGAGATACCAGGAGGACCGCCAAGTGCTCCACGCCAGGGAGGACCCACATACACCAGAGTGCAAAGGTGGAGCGTGGCACCAGGTCGGTAGGCACAGCCATCAGGGACACAGGCGCACCTGGGATCCAGTACGTCCCCAGGGCGTGAAGCCAGTATGTAAAGATAATTAAACTGCACTCTCTGTCTGGACTGCTTAATTGAAGAACTAAGTGGTAAGGTGACTATAGGATTTTTTTTTGCATTTGATGGCCTTTTACAGTGGTTTTGCTGAATTCATGCAAAAGCAAATTACAAAACTTACATACATTTTGTGTAATGGAGCTTTTTTTTGTAAATTTCAAATATAATTCAAACCCACGCAAATGTATTTGCTTATTTGTATTTGTGACTATTCACTGTTGTGATTATGCCAGTGATTATATACTGTATCAGTACCATGAAGAGGTGGGCACAACAACCTTTGGAAATTAGATAATAGGAACTGTCATGGGGTCCTACTCCGGTATCACACAATCAACAGAGAGAGAGATAAGTGAACAATCGTAAGAACCTTTAACAATCCCCCACACAAAGGGTAAAATAGTCCAGGAACATGGATATAGTCCAAAAACGGGAAAAATATCTTGGGAGAATAGAGTCACAATCCTCAAGCAGTCTTTTTTAGGGTAATCAGGCTTTCTCCAAGTCTGTCTGGGGTGCTGGCCATAGCATCAGCATCCCAGAAAGGACCGCTCTACTGTTTCTGACCTTCTCCCCCTCAGGTCTAATGCCATGTTTGTCTCTCCGTTACTAGAGACTTGTGATAGAATCTGAGCCAGAGTCTCTCTTTACCATTTGAGACTCCTCATATTAAATGTTTTTCTTTTCCTTTGGTGCTGGAAAAGTTAATATCAGTTTTGCTTTCCAGCAGCGTATGACTCAAGGGCAGAGGTGTTTCTCGTTAGTGACCACTTAATTCCCTTACATATGGTCACAACTCCCAGTAGAGTGAGCCGGTTATTCTGTATCCATTCTGAAGCTTGACCTGAAGGTGGAAGAAGCTGCTGAGCCTTTTCTGCGGTGTAGCGGTGTAGGCTGCAGTCCTGGTCTCTGGCTACAGCTGTAAAGCTGGGCTTATCCTTTTGTTGTTTCTCGTGTTTTCCCTTCATGTTGGATTAGTGCAGCTGTAGGAGAGTGCAGCACCTACTAAGGATGTTGATTTACTGTTACTGTAAGACTTTTTTGTACTCTGGCTTTAAGAGACTGGCTCCCCTGCAGAGTACAATGGTATGATCGGCTTCTCTTCTGCTGCTGTGTGTTTGTTTTGGTCTGCTCTGAGAAAAGTGCAGGGAGAAGCAGGAAGTGGTAGAGTGAGTGAGAGAGTTCCAGGATGTGCAGAGGGACGCACACAGGAGAGTCGATGTCCAGCCTGCTAGAGGTCCTTGCCTGATGAGCCCAGCTGTACAGTGGATCATGGGAAAAGAAGTTTTGCATCACCCCCCCCTTGTAAAGTGTGCACCACCATACTGTCGAGCCTCAGAGTGGACTGGTCCTGCGGAGAGTGCCGTGAATGTATGCCTGAGTGCGGCGGTTAGGGAACCATAATAAGCCTCCATAGTGAGAGTGCGGTTTCCGCCAGGTTCCTTTAGTGGAGACCAGTTAGGATAGAGGACAGATCAGAATTAGTTAATGCTGAATATATGCATATCACTGTACTGTTGTTAAAACTATATTGTATATTGTTCTAGTTGTGCGACCTGGGTAGTTTGCTTCAGCTAAAGAGTATACTGTTGAACTGTCTGTTGGTTTTCCTGTCTTTACTCCTTTTTCCCCCCTTCCACTGCTCGGCAGCTTGCATTTATTATCCCTTGTAAACATTCTCCCTGCTTTATCCATTAATCCGTCTGATCCCGTAACTTGCTCTGCAGAGTGGAGGGCACTTGGTTCATCACTTTACAGTGGTGAGGTTAGCGTCCCTTACCTACTAGCTCCCTAGCCAGGGTTTACTGCAGGTTCTCTCAGGGCTTCAAGTATTCCTACTCAGCGACAGGTGAGGAACCTGTATAGGGACTGCCTAGGAATACAGGGAACAGCTGCAGGTGAGTGCAGGTGGTGTCCATCTTTCCCCTCACTAGTGCTATGGCCCACTATTGTTAAAGTATCCCTGGTGTACCCCTTGTTTGTTGTGGTGAAACCACTGTTTGTTGTGTGTCTCGCCTGCACCAAGTCCGTGCATGGCACTCAATCCTTATATCCAGGGGATCAACAAGAGGCATAGACACATCCAGGCTGCAGATGGTAACTGAGCTACACGAGATAGGGAATACACAAAGCAACAAGGCAACACTCCTAAAATCAGTAAAAATAGTCAAAATGGTAAGCAAAGCACCATGTCACACCATCACAGGAACATTTACAGCAGTGGAAGACTATTGTTTTGACTTTGTGACTGACAGTGACCTCCTGTCAATGTTTGAGGTCTTCATAGAGTGGAGTTGATTGAGTGAAGTTATGTTTGTTTATGGGAAAATGACGAACATTCTAAGAGTTTTCTACTAAATAAAATAATGAAGTCATGAAACGCGTTGTAAGCAGAAAAAAAAGAATGTTGTTGTGTTAGACTTTATTAAATAATCCAAAGTTCTTACATCCAATTTAAATGTTGAAATCGGTATAAAAATAATAGCTGCCAAATGCCTATGGGTAGTCTCGGATCCGCCAGCCTGCAGTATAGAAGTGGATGAATCCTCAGTAATGTAACTGATTGATGCTGTCACCCGGGAGAGACTGCTTAGCTGGTTAAAGCCTAATGTCATCAGGTAGAACCCATAAAAACACTTACTTGAAAGGTAATATTACTATAGAGCTTATTTTTGTGTGTTTGCTGACTGCTATATTCATAAAAAATGAAATGTCAGATAGATTGTTCTCGGGATGTGAACTCATCTCTAATGTCAGGATTCTCAGCTTCTCGTTAGGCTTTTCTCTAAATGAAGCGTTCAAAAAAAAGTTTGCCTTTGCTAACACAGCAGATTCATGGCATGCTAGTTATTTGTGTCTGAAAGCCCTTAGTAGTGACAAGGCGAACACGAGGGAACAGAATAGGATTTCATCTCACAATAAGATGCATTATAGTAAGCTGGAAAAATAAAGTACGAAATTGCAAATCCTTTACATTTTCCTAATTGGGATGATAAATAAGGAATTAGTCGAATTATTAGTGTTTAGGACTCCCAGGATAATAAACTTGCTAAAGTAGTAATAAACATTACATCATTTAGTGTCTATGTTTTTCCAATAATTTATTGGGCTCATTAGTTATTGTAGGAAGAAGAACTCCTAGGTTTTACAGTAAAAACAGAGTAGTCTCTAAGAAAATAGTAATACGTAGTGCTTGGTCCCGGTGTGGCACCCCGGCACGCTCCCACTCCAAGGCTGCGGCGGGGGTGCCACTCGCCTCACCTGCCCGCCTGTTCCATGCACCCTGTTCCTGCCCTAGCATCTACCGTGGCCTCCTCCAGCTTCCAGGGCACACGCAGGCCTTCTGGGAGAGCCCATAAGGTATGTCGCCCCCTTTCTTAAAAAGTCGGCGTCTCAATACCTGGAAACAATTCTTGAGGTCAGCTATTACCCTGAAGGTACTTAAGCCTGCCTCCTCTTAGAGCAACCTTGCCTATTAATAGTGCGTTGCCAGTTCTCAGGTCCCATACATGTTACTGTGTCTAACTCTGCACCCTTGTGTTTTGTATGAGTGATTCATTCCTGCTAACTTGTGTCTCATTCCAGAGCTTGTTACTATTTTTACCTCCATGCTGCCATGTCTGAGCTACTACCTACGTGTAGCCACGTCTGAGCTAATGACTCCTTGCTGTCACGTCCAAGCCACTACCTCTGTGCTGCCACATCCGAGCTACTATCTCCATGCTGCCACATCTGAGCCTCCAACTCTGTGCTGTCAGATCTGAGTACACCTGTACCGGACATCAGAATCTCACCAATCTGTCAGAGCTGATTCCATTGGTCTTGACTGTTGTGTATTCATGCCCCCTGGGGCTGTGCCTGAGAATCCCTCTATAGGGGTTAGCTCCAGGTTAGCTCCTCCAGCGGAGTCCGGTGTAAAGCCCAGTGGGTCCACGCCAAGACGCTCGCCGCCCCTTGATTACCGTAACATAATAAAGGGGTTGTTAATTATTAGAACATTATACTTTCTTCTATATGTGCCACCACTTTCCACAGGTCATGTATGGTACTGCAGTATAGTCACTATAAAGTGGCAAATTCCCAAGGGGGAATGTGACGCCCTGGCCTATCAGGTCGTCACAGGGTATTGTGCAATCTGCCCTTCTGCACAGTATCCACCCTCCTTGGTTACATATCCTGGTCCTTTGGTGTTGCTAACAACTTAGCCAATCAAAATCCTAAGAACACTTCCCACTTGAACCTACCAGACACACCATTGGGGGGCCTGAAGGGAATAGGGCTGCCCACATGGGTGGTTGGTGAGGAAAAAGTGAGGACAGTGACAGTTGAGAGTTGAGAGGGGAGAGTTGAGAGTGAAGGAGAGAGGAGGTGAAGTGGCTCTCATGAGGAGAGGCCACAGAGGAGAGCTCCTGTGTACTAGGTGGCAGACATTGGTCTGAGCCTGGTAGGAGCTGGAACCCAGTCACAGGGGACAGTGTCAAGGGGCACGGACTGCCGAGGAGGGCAGCCGGCGGCCTTGAGCTATCACCGGGTAGGGGTCAGGGCACAACAGGGTTCCGTGGACCCAAGGCCGTAAAGTAGCTTCACGTGTTTCGGTAATTTACCCGAGGGGGGTGAAGACTTCAAGTGTCATGCCTAACCCGCTCCAAAATCGGGGTACTAGCTCACTGATGGGATAGGACTTTACGCGTGAACCCTGAGAGCAAGCTCACTCCGTTAGCCATACGGGTGAGCGGGACTCAGAAAGCTTCATACCAACGGGTCCAATTGAGACTAAGGTGCCAGGGACAGGGCCACAGACCAACCGCAACACCAAGGGCACGGATCCAGGCATGCTCCCCGCAGGCTGCAGTGCTGCTCAGGATTCTGGTTTACAAGCTGTCAGTGTGGTTATTCTGGGACTGAGTGAGTACATTGGAAACCCCTGTTCCTATTCCCCAACGGCACCCAAACACCATGCATCATCAACGGTTCCCGGGACACAAACCCCCTACCTTTGGAGGGGTTAAACACCAGGCTGGCACACCATGGTCACCGGACTCCCCAACGGCAGCGGAAGCCAATCAGAGACACCGATGGGTGGGGAAAGCAGTTAGTATGTACGAAGGATATCAGTGGCCCCAAAAGTACAGCTGCGGGAGCAGTTACAGCCATTGGGAGATTTGGTAAGTATGTCGTGCTTTAACCCTTCTGTTTCCTTTTTCTCAAGGCCCTGTCACACACAGAGATAAATCTGTGGCAGATCTGTGGTTGCAGTGAAATTGTGGACAATCAGTGCCAGGTTTGTGGCTGTATACAAATGGAACAATATGTCCATGATTTCACTGCAACCACAGATCTGCCAAAGATTTATCTCTGTGTGTGACAGGGCCTTTACAGTTATTTCCCTGCCCAATCTCAGCCATGCCAATACTTGACATGGCTTTAATGGGGCCGGGAGTGGGTTCTCTGCAAATGAATGCTTACCGAACATTGATGACTTTTGAACAAAGTGTTCGGTAAGCCGAGCCTGAACAAACCAGCCAAGACTTGTACTGAATCTGAAATTGGTGAAGGCAAACCGAACAAGTTCGCTCATCTCTGGTTGGGAGGAATAAAGTTAATTTCCTCCCATCAGTGGGGCTCTGAGTGTGGTGATCTCACGTCCTCGGAGCACTATTACCTGCAGATTAACTCTATATCTGCACGTTAATAGTGTTTTTTACATCACAGATATCCTTAAAATCTGTATTATTCTGTTTTTCTCACACACTACTTCTATTCCCACACTATCTGTAAAGATTCTTCTGTCTTTTATTGCTTTCTCTTTCTATCTCTATTGCAGAGATGTGAGCTGTGATTTACACACACTATTCAGATTCATCTCAAAATGTCAGCTGCATTTCCTGCTTCTGCTTTTATACAGGCTCCTTACTGATTGATGACTTGATAGCTGCAAGGTATTATGCGAAAGTATTCCCGGCCGCACCTGAAGTCATGTAAGCATTCTGTGACTGATCCTCTGCAATATAAAAAATGACAGCAGAAATTTTTGATCATTTATGCCAATCAAATTACTTACTGTTAGCTAATTTCTAAACATTCGGCAAATATTCGAAAAATATTTATTAATATATATTATATTTTTAAGCTCCCGCCAATTACAATATTAAAATTTGGTACGTGACTCTCTCTGACCTATACTGAATTTGCGTTCTTATTAGTCACAGCTAATCTGCCCCTCCTTCATGCTTTACACTGCAGGTCAGATTACTTCTTATGAAGATGAGGCTATGACACTATAAGCAAATCAAGACATTAATGTGAAATTTTATAAACTATGAGGAACTAAAACTATTGTCTTGAGGCCGTTATTGCTTTCTTTGAAATTCAGCCCTGGAATTAATTCTCTATAAAGAGTCTTAAAGTCAAGTCAGATATTTAGATCAATGCAAAACTAAATACAAAATAGAATATGGGGCATAGTTGAATATGTATGTGTACGGCTTTCAGTAAATATATGAATAAAGTACAAAAAATGGTAACCTCGCACTTTTTAATGTCAATATCCAGTAATCCCTTTATCTACTTATGAACCTTTCTGTCAATCTTATTTCTCGGTGTTAATCCTCTCACTAAGCAATGTCTTTAGGGCAAGAACCGGTGTCAGGGGGAGACCAAATATAACTGGGGTCTCAATAGGCTAAATTATATATACACAAGGTTAAGCGTAATCTGCTTGTAAATTTATCAGAATCATTAGGAAGCTTAGGTGTAAGAGTAAGAATGTGTTCAGAATTATACATTTTGTTTACAATTATTAGTTTTTATTCTTTATGTTTATTTATTTTTTACTTTTTTTACAATTAGACATAATTATTAGGGATGACCGAATATCACAAATATTCGGCTTTGTGAATATCCGATAAATAGGTCGTCGCTATGCGAATATTCAAGCGCAATGTAAGTCTATGGGAAGCCCGAATAGTTGCTATTCGAAAACTATTCAATTTCCCATAGACTTACTTTGCGCATCGAATATTCGCAAATAGTTGAATGGCGGCGACCTATTCGGCGAATATGGGCGTTGCCGAATATTTGAGGTATTCGATCATCCCTAATAATTATATATTTAAATATAGTTTTTTAGGGTAAGGCTATGTGCGCACGTTGCGTAAATTCATGCAGTTACGCTGCGCTTTGCAGCGCAGCGTAACTGCATGCGTCCTGCGTCCCCTGCAGTCTATGGAGATTGTGCAGGGGCCGTGCGCACGTGGCGTCTCAGAGTGCAGCGCTTCGGCTAGTGCCGAAGCGCTGCGCAAAAAGAAGTGACATGTCACTTCTTTCCTGCGCTTTGCTGGCAGCTCCTGCTCTGTCTATGGCAGGAGCTGCAGGCAGAGCGCATGGAATCGGCGCTCACTACGGACATTTCTGCAGCGATCAGAAGCGCACATGTGCTCTTCAGATCACTGCAGAAATTTCTGCAGGCTAGTACGCAACGTGCGCACATAGCCTAAGGAGTTCTGACAAGTTGCAATGCTCAATCTGATATTGGAAATTTCATTATGTTTGATATTTACCCAAATGCTATTTAGTTAGAATAAACGAATATGTTTGAACTCATGTGTTCAAATTTTACAAAAATCTGCAGTCTCCACGATGTAGACTTTTTGTGATTCCGGATGAATTTAGCAGCCGCCATTTTTCAGAATTGTAAAGAGCCTTAAAAAATGTTATAAAACATTTATACTTACTGTATTTTCCAGATTATAAGACAAACTTTTTTTCCCCAAAAACTGGGGGGTAAAATGGGTCTTAGAATCGGGATTTGGCTTACCGGAGCGTCGGTGGTGGAGCGTGGTCATAGGAGGCAGGGTCGGCAATACTGAGGGCTTGGAGGAGCTGTGGAGCGGCTCAGGAGGGTCACAGGACAGGGTGTCTCGGTAGCAGGTGCATTGATCCGACTGTGGGCTTCATTGAATTGCCCACGGTTGACGAGATGGACTTCAAGAAAATGGCCATGGAGGCAGTGTGTGTGCAGATTGATACGATAGACTTCAAGAAAATGGCCACGGAGTCCTATCTGCGCACGCGCCACTTCTGCAGTCATTTTCTTGAAGTCTATCTCATCAACCACGAGCGATTCAATGGAGCCTGCAGGTATATAAATGGCACCCGCCGCTGAGACACCCTGTCCTGTGACCCTCCTGAGTCGCTCCACAGCAGTGAACCCCCCCCAGACCGCCGGCAGATCAATATTGCCCGCCACCGCCACGCACACCCATAGCCCACTGGCAGATCAATGGCGCCCCTCACCGCGACACCCACGAGCCTGCAGTATCATCGACAATCAACATCCCCTCCTCTGAGACCGCAGCATCGCTGACCCTGCCTCCTGTGACCTTCTTGAGCTGCTTCACCACCACTACCACCACACCCCCCTGGTGAGCATTAGGATAAAGACACTCCAGGATTATAAGACGGACCCTTATTTTAACATTAAAAATTATTTTTTTCCTATTTTCCTCCTCTAAATTTGGGGTGCGTCTTATAATCCGGTGCATCTTATAAACTGAAAAATACGGTACCTTATATCCCCCTGCTCCTCACTGTCACCCATCTGGCTAGGTTGGAAGCTATGGAGAATTTTCAGGACAGCCCGTTTACACCCGCCCCCCCTCCCCCCTCTTTGGCATTAACTTAGCTGCCTGTGCGTTGCATGCACTGTGCTTTGTTAAACTGCATACTTGTTCACCTTATTTGTTTGGTGAACCTTATACTATATATCCAACCCCACTTTGGGATGGTTGCCCCACTAAGGGGTGGGATCTGCTTTGGTATGATCCTGATGTATGCTATGCACGGGTAGCATGTAGGTCTAGATTGGTGAAGGGTAGTAAGTGAGTGTATTTTACTATAAGTAGAATGCTTTATTGCTGTGCTCTGAGTTCTGCACATGGTCATTTATCTATATTTATATATATGCTCTGCAGGTTGGTGGAGTTCCACCTGTATGGCAATTAATTAATTAATGATTCATTGTAACTAATGTGTAGCACAGGATACAGCAATGCATTCAATTCTCATTACTTAATCTAAGAGGTGTGCCGGCGCAGGTGTATATTCTTCCACCTGTGAAAAATCATCATTTTTCTTCAAATTTTTCCTGTCTGTGTCCCTCTTTTGTATACGGTACCTTTTGCTTGTTTTTAAACATTTTTAATGAATATCAATAAAGGTGTCTTTTTTATTGTTCTTTTGTGTCACTCTTCAATATGGGTGTCTACTGACGTCCATGGTTGTGTTCAATTATGCTATATAGAGTGCTAATTTCCACTAAATAGGACATGAGGTTGTTAACCATATTTGTATACTGTCTTTTGAACAGTTGGTCCAAATTCAATATGGATTTTAAAGCCAGAGAAACGAGCTGGCTTTCTAAAGCTTCAACTTTATTCAGCAAAGGTGCCGTTACAAGTTTACCCCAGGTGTCATGCAAAGATAGCATCAAGAAATATAAAAATGCTTTACATAAAAAAACCTAAAATTTGGTGGACAAATAATGCATTGGAACGTTACTGTGAACAGGAAATTATACCCCGGGGTCTTAGAATACACCTGTACCCCAGTTTTGACTTAGAACAGGAGGACCTGGTAATGAGATGGCGTAAGGCTGCTGCTACTTGTTCTTTTGAGTTCATTAAAATCATAAATGAGAAAAATAAAATTACCCTCCAGAAATTAGAGGTTGAAATAAAAGATTTGGAAGAGGTTATTCAAAAAGATCTGTCCAAGGATGAATTGCATGAACTGTTTGCAAGCCTGGACAAGGACTTTGAACGCTGGGAGAAGGAGATCAGCGCTGACAAATTGAAGAAGTATCAGCGGGATGTCCACGATTTTGATTCTAACAAAATATATAAATGGCAGACAAAGAAGGTATTATATTTAATGACCTCTAGGTCTGCGTCCAATCAGTCTTTGAATTCTGTATTGGAAAGCATGGCTTCAACCAGTGGTTCTGAGGGTCCAAGAAATCCTTCATATAGTGGACACAAACGCAAAGGATATGATATTTTCAATCCGCGGGATAAACGGAAGGATGGACCACAGGTAATCAATCTTTCCCAGCACAAGCTTTCCGATACACAAATTCGGCTATTGGAAAAAGGATTAACATTTTCTCCCTCTAATGTTTTAGACGCGTTCACAGCGGTGAAGGACGTTCACCTCTTTTCAAGAAAAATATTGCTTAAAAAATTACATCACAAAACACAGGTTTCTGACGTCTTCACCACTAGGGAGGAACAGGAAGCACTTTTGACCTTGCAATCTTTGGAGGAGGAAAGCTCAGGATATGAGGTTGGTAATTTTCCGTTGCATCTGATGAATAAATCAAAAAAAATTCCTAGCTTGAGTATTTGTCCGGCCTTAGAAGTATTCACTAAACTTGTCTCTGAGGAGATTGAGGGTTTGGCTGTATTGCCACCACCATCCCGCAATCTCAATAAAGCTGAGTGGGCTGGCTTGAAGGAGTTACAGTCCTGGCGGGATGTGATGATCAAGCCAGCCGACAAAGGCGGCAACTTAGTTATATGGCCGTGTGACAAATACGAGGAGCAAGCCAACAAATTGCTGAGTGATACTAATTGCTACCGGAAATTGCCATATAATCCTACCTCATCTTTCCACAATTCTCTAATTTTGATTTTGGAACGAGCATATGATAAGGGTATTATACCGAAAAAATTCCTGTATACTATAAAGGGACTTCATCCACGGCTCCCGGCACTTTACCTGATCCCAAAGATCCACAAGGACCCAGCAAACCCCCCTGGCAGACCCATTATATCGGGTAATGGTAGCCTGATAGAATTAGTCTGTCAGTTTATAGATTTTTATTTAAAACCGTTGGTTTGTGAATTGCCATCTTATATTCAGGATACCACTGCCGCCCTGAGACGTCTAGATGGTATTCATCTTGAGGATAACATGCTGTTGGTGTCTGCAGATATAGAATCCTTGTATACTTCAATCAGACACCCGGATGGTCTTAGGGCGGTTTCGTGGTACCTGGAGGCTAGTAACATTTCACGACCAACGGTGGATTTAATACTTATTTTGTTGGAATTTATTTTGACGCATAACATTTTTACGTTTAACGGTAAGATTTATTTACAGACGCAGGGAACTGCCATGGGGGCTTGCTGTGCGCCCTCCTATGCCAACCTTTTTTTGGGGGCATGGGAGCGGCAAATTTTTGTGGATGATAACAACTTATGCACACATCAGGTCCAAAATTGGGTCAGGTATATTGATGATGTCCTGTTCATCTGGGAGGGTGATCTCTGTGGTCTCCAGGAATTTATGCAATGTTTAAATCATAATGATTTGAACATTAAGCTCACCTTTGAATATGGTCGTACAATCAATTTTTTGGATTTGAGGATTGTCGTGTCATCTAATGGCCTTTTGTCCACACAAATTTATCGTAAGCCGACGGCCACTAACTCGTTACTGTTGGCATCCTCTGCTCACCCCAAAAGTACCATCCAGGGGATCCCTAGTAGTCAGTTCCTCAGAATTAGAAGGATTTGTTCGGATGATGCCAGTTTCATGACTCATTCGGAAGAACTGGCACATAGATTTGAGACTAGAGGCTATAGTCGGAGAGTTATCAGACATGGTTTTAAAAGGGCAATGAAATCGTCTAGAAATTCTCTTCTTTTTTCCAATGTTATAAAAGATAGTAATAGGAGTGATCCAATGGTGCGTCTCATCACAACCTACAACAGTAGATGGGATGAGTTGAAAAAGATTGTTCAGAAACATTGGAATATCCTTATGACGGATCCAATTTTGAGATCAATTCTCCCATCATGACCATCCATGGTGGCTAAGCGTGCTAAAAATCTGAGAGACATGCTGGTCCATAGCCACTATGAACCATCCCGGGTGGGTATGCCTAGTCAACCGCCATTGCTTGGCTTTTTTCCTTGTGGTTTATGCAAGGCGTGTGCCAACCTTGTAAAGGCCAAAAGATTTCATAACTTTGATGGATCTCGTGAGTTCGATATCAGACATCGAATCACGTGTTCATCAAAGGGGGTCATCTACAGGGCTGAATGCCCGTTTAAAAAGGCATATATTGGTTTGACCACGAGGGAGTTAAAAATCAGGATCCGCAAACATTGTTTAGATATAGAGAAGGCTAAAGGTATCAATGATGAAAGCCTTTTGAAAACTATTCCAAGACATTTCAAGAAATTTCATTGCTGTAATTCTACCATGTTGAAGGTCAAAGGCATAGATCTGGTTTCCATGGGAACAAGAGGGGGAGATTTGGGTAGGGTTCTTGCCCAAGTCGAAAGTAAATGGATATACAGACTTGGGACTTTGGCCCCTAATGGTCTGAATGAGAATATGGGGTTCTCAGCTTTCCTGTAAGGCAATACAGGTGGTCGTTCAATGCATTTGTTTTTTGTTTTGTTTTGTTTTTTTTGTTTTTTTGTTTTTGTCCTGGTTTTTGATGAGCATTTATAGCTATACCTGGTTTTAAATAGGTGTATGTGGTGGGTGTTTTATACAATTTTAATTGTTTGTTTTTTTAGTTCATTAGGTTACCAATGTCTGGCTTTGTCTATTCTGGAGCATATACCTTTACATCTGTGCCTTGGAGTTCATCTTCTCATGGTATCCATCTAAAGAAAAGAAGAGGATTTTGTTCCCATGAACTACAATTGTCGATCTATGATCCTGTTATGTTCCATGGGATATAATTGTGACATAATGTACTGGTGAATGTATTATAACACAACAGAGGTGACTGAATATTGCCTATGGGATGTATGTTTTGCCCAAAAAAACATCTAGTCATCATTTGCAATGTATGTATCAGCGTATGTTTACTGATGCAATATCTGTTATTTTCCTGGTGAATGTGTTATAACACAACAGGGGTGACTGAATATTGCCTATGGGATGTATATTTTGCCCAAAAAAACATCTAGTCATCATTTGCAATGTATATATCAGCGTATGTTTACTGATGCAATATCTATTCTTTTCCTGTTGTGGTATCACGTTGCTGATAATGTTGTGACATATATGATCCCCTTGAAATATGAGGTCGGCTGTTGGAAGCCCAATGGGTTTAAATATCTTCCTTTTGTCTCTATGTACAAGAATTTACCTAGTGCGCATGCCTGCTGTGCTGCTCGCTTGCTTCCTATGCCGCGTCTGAAAGCGTCCCGTGGTCTCCATGGCTCCATTATCACATGGGCCGTGACGTCACGGGCACGTGATCGCGGCATACGGGAAGCTTATTTCAATAGCGATGGTGGCAACGGTTGTCATGCGCCGCGTCATTAGGTTAATTCGTTTGCGTCCGGCCGATCACATGATCTAAAGGTGTACCTCCATAGGTTGCTCCAGCCTTTTTAACCAGCCTGCCCCTCACCTCTGACACGCTTCTTGAGAAAGCGACTGCGAAACAGGTGTCGGAGTGTGAGGGTCACAGCAGGATATTTTCAGGTGATGTAATTTGTCATTTTCACTCTTCTGTGTGCCTGCTTTGCCGGCTTGCCCGTTTACACCCGCCTCCCCTCCCCCCTCTTTGGCATTAACTTAGCTGCCTGTGCGTTGCATGCACTGTGCTTTGTTAAACTGCATACTTGTTCACCTTATTTGTTTGTTGAACCTTATACTATATATCCAACCCCACTTTGGGATGGTTGCCCCACTAAGGGGTGGGATCTGCTTTGGTATGATCCTGATGTATGCTATGCACGGGTAGCATGTAGGTCTAGATTGGTGAAGGGTAGTAAGTGGGTGTATTTTACTATAAGTAGAACGCTTTATTGCTGTGCTCTGAGTTCTGCACATGGTCATTTATCTATATTTATATATATGCTCTGCAGGTTGGTGGAGTTCCACCTGTATGGCAATTAATTAATTAATGATTCATTGTAACTAATGTGTAGCACAGGATACAGCAATGCGTTCAATTCTCATTACTTAATCTAAGAGGTGTGCCGGCGCAGGTGTATATTCTTCCACCTGTGAAAAATCATCATTTTTCTTCAAATTTTTCCTGTCTGTGTCCCTCTTTTGTATACGGTACCTTTTGCTTGTTTTTAAACATTTTTAATGAATATCAATAAAGGTGTCTTTTTTATTGTTCTTTTGTGTCACTCTTCAATATGGGTGTCTACTGACGTCCATGGTTGTGTTCAATTATGCTATATAGAGTGCTAATTTCCACCAAATAGGACATGAGGTTGTTAACCATTGTTAGTAGTTAGTCTATTACATCATCTATTAAGACTATTGAGCCTTCAATGTTCTATCATCTTAAGGACATCAATCAAAAAATGCCAACTCAGTTCTGATAACTTTAATCCTAATTATAGTTTCATTACCTACTGCTCTCTGTGTGTAAGGTATACAGTTTTAGGATTACTTAGCTTATGTTCTTAGGATAGTGACATGTTTCTATATTTTTTTCAGATATGCCTCGTTGTTACAATAACAAAGTGGATACTTTTTGCTACATATGCTGAGAAGTCCCTTTTGCGTCACAAAGGCAAAACTTGACTATCATGATAAGGAAACCCTACAGCTTGTCTTTTCGCTGCAGAATAGGAGATCAAAACTAGAACTGGTGTCTACACATAGAAGTGCATCACATCTTACACAGTGGTTGCATGGGAAGAGGCAATCTATGTCTATTGCAGTCCCAATGATCTGGAAAGAGCCAACTGATCCCACTACTAATTACTATATCTGCATGGTGCCTCCTATTAGGTAAGGAGTTTCAATGAAGAAGAAATGGACATTATAGTATCCAAACCTTCCATCTGCAATACACCAAGTATCAAATACGGAAGAAGTGCCAGTTCCAAAAGCCCCAGAAACATTTTCAGTCAAGCCAAGTGAAGAAGAAGATTGAGCTTGGTGTCATGCAGCATCTTCCTCTCATGACCCAAACTTGCTGTCAGCAACGTCAACTGAACCACATCTTATAACACAAAGTGAACTTGAACGATTTTGTTACAGATTTGGATCTGCCCCAGAGTAAGGCTGAGCTCTTAGGTTTCCAGCTACAGCAATATAATTTCCTAGTGTGGGATGTTCAAATTCCTTGTTCTGCAACCGTAATAAAGGTCTTCTCCAATACTTAGTCATGTAGGTTGACCTTGAGTGAATAACATCAACAGTTTAATGGAAGCTCCGAAGACAAGTCATAAGCTGCTAGAGCAATAGAGGTTATTCATCGATTCATCCAAAACAAGCCTAAAAGCCATCTTGCTGCTTAACTCCAGTTGGTTATGCGGTTTAGATGAAAGAAACCTATGACAACATGAAAAAGCTGTTGAGGTGCCTGAACTATGACCAACATTTGTGGCCCCTTTGTGGTGACTTAAAGATGCTTGCCCTCTTACTTGGTCTCCAGGATACACAAAGTACTGCTGCTTTCTCTGTGATTGGGATAGTCATGCAAGAGAATATCACTACAATGAAAGAGACTAGTCTCTCCTACATTCACTTTAGCCAGAGAGTAAAAATGTCCTACATCCAACACTTGACCCACATAAAATTTTGTTACCATCATTGCATATCAAGTTGGAAGAACTTTGTAAAGGCAATGGATAAAAATGCAAAAACATTCACGTATCTCATTGATAAATTTACATTTTTGAGTAAAGGAAAGAGTCTTGCCTGGGCATCAGATTCATAAGCTTCTTCAAGATGGGGAGTTTCTCCGTTTGCTACAGCGCAAGAAAAAGGCTGCATGGGTGGCATCTGCATTAGTGGTAACTAATTTTTTGAGAAACTCAAGAACAGATATCTATGACGAGTTGGTGAAATCTCCTCAAAACATATAAGGATTTTGGCAGTAACTTAAAGATTAATTTCTTACATTCGCAACTAGACTTTTCTACCAAACTATGGAGCAGTGACGAGTTCAGCAAGAGATTTCAAAAAGACATCGTGTAATGCTCATGTCGGCATCCTCGCATGCTCCTGCTCTCCTCCCCCAGTGAGGATATCGGATTTCTCACCTGTCCAGGTGTCTTGCAGTGGTGGTTCCGTCCCTGTCCCATACTGCAGCCTCACAGAGTGTCTGTACTCATGACAGGCTCCAGGCCTCTGCCCATAGGGTGCATCCACAGCCACCCCCTTTATTAAAGGGCCAGCGTCCTCCTAAGCCGGAAGTGCTTTCCAGGTCAGCTGGGAGGTTGCAGGTATTTAAGGCAATTCTGCCCTGTGAGAGTTGCCTGGGCAATGAGTTAGAGTTAGACTCATTGCTGTAGTCAGGTTCCCTAGCACTGTGCTGATGCCGCTGTCTTATTGTGCTTGCTCTGTTGCTTACACCTGTTTGCATTACAGAGTGCTGCTGTCATCACCTAAACCTACTGCTGCTGCGAGCCGCTTCACCCCCCATCATTACCTATCCTGCTGCTGCCACAAGCTGCCACACCAGCCACATGCCTTGCTGCAGCAAGCATCTCCACCAGTTTCTGCCACATCCATCTTTCTGTCCATCCATCCACCCCGGACAGATTCTCTAAATCTGCTGCTTCGACTCTTTGTCAGAGACTGTTGCACCCATACACCTGGGGCCAGCCGACGGAACACCAGTCTTCCTGAGTCGCACCCAAACCAATACCTGCAGCATAACACCTCCACCATCAAGGGCTCTGGAGAAGACCAGGCTCAGGTCCATAGTCAAGCCCCTCTGGTTTTCAGTGTGTTGTGGCCCAGTGAGTTCACTAACATCTCTGTTCACCCGACGAGCATAAAACATTGCCATTATGGAAAAAAGATATCAAGAAAAATGGAATCCATCAATGCTTGCAGATTACTGTTGGACAATTGTAAAAGATGATCCAATCCATGAGTACAAGAAACAGGCCAAAAATAAGGGGGAAATGTCAAAACGTGTAGGTCCAGCCGAGGTCTATTGGTATACCTGTGCTATGTTTTAAGGGCATTACAAAAACTGATTTTTATTTATAGTCATCTGTGCTTTCCTTGATGGGGATTTCCTCATTTGCTTGATTATCATTTCTGACCCTGTCAAGGTTGGCTCCGGGCGTTGGCTTTGATTCCATCCAGGTGAATACTTATGGTGAGCTGATCTTTTTTTTTCTTTGCTTCATTAATATGAAATAAGGGGCACCAAGTTTAGATGGCTACATTTTTAATAGCACCCTTTCACCTTATAATAAGTAAATATTCTATAATGGAACTTTGCACATTCCATGCAGCGTGTAATGTCATGTAGGTAGCAGTTTATAGGGGAGTTTGGCTTTATTTGTCGTAAGGTCTATAAGGAAGAGGAATCCAAAATTAGAGCCATTATTTGAAAAAGACTTTAGCTAGTGGGGGGTGCCAAGTAGAGAGCCTCTTTTTCCTCTCTGAAGTCCATATGGAATAATAGGTTTTCTGGGCAGAGATTGACGTCACCAAATTAACCCACTAAGATCTGAGTTTCCTTAAGGAGGCTGCCCACTACTGGATAACAATTTTTGAATGCCTCCAATGTGCTGGATAACATTTTTTAAAATATCAATATTGTCCCTAAAATCTGTTCTTTCTTCTTCTCTCCAAAAAGTGACGTCCGCTCTGATGGAACTGTGAAGGTTTCAGTCTATCAGTTACCGCAAAGAAACTTTTCTTCATTTCCAGTTGGAAAAAACATTAAAACTGTCACGGGGACTGGATGACATGACCGGGGCACCTAGGCTAGCCCTCAGACCAGGGAAACCTGCGCTGTCATTCAGCTCAGAGGTACATTAGAGGGTAGCTAGGTCTGAGTCACCAGCGTGATCCTAACTCCTGTCCAAGCCCTAATATAAATCCCTTCCCCCACCTCCACCCAAGGGGTGAATTGGGACCATAATCACAAACTCCACAACTACACACGGACAGGGCAAAACAACAACTCGTATACATGATAATCACAGACAAAGGAGCAACTAATGTGTACAGGGGAAGCAACATAAAAGAGAGGAAGTAAGCAGACAACTGGGAAACCTCCACACCGTACAATAAGCACACAACAGACTGCTGCAGTCAGCACCAAGACTGCAGACAACACAGTAAAGGGCACTTTACATACAGCGGTATCGATATCGCTAGCGAGCGTACTCGCCTCCGTCGTTTGTGCATCACGGGCAAATCGCTGCCCGTGGCGCACAACATCGCTTATGTGACACCCTGGACTAGCCAGGTAGTCACAAACATACCAACACACACACCCCCACCCTAGGCAGTTACAGCAGCCAAACACAAAACCCTTGTTGCCTCCCTCCAGAGTCTGATGTCCACACCAGGTGGGGTGGAGCCAAGCGGAAAAGTGACAGTTAGAGTTTGGAGGTGAAAGTGAGAGGAGTGAACACTTGGGTGTCTGGGTTGGAGCCCAGGCACTGACAGCAAGGTTGGCAGATGGTGGTGGCCGTCTGCAGGAGTTAGTGGAACTCCGCAGAGCCGTAAGGACCGGGGTCGGGTGGTGGCCCGCCGGTACTGGACCGGGGAATGGAGTGAAGCTAAGCACACAGGCAGGGCCATCGGACCCCGACCAGGCTTGGAGCCGCCTTCAATAGTGAAATCCGAATGTGACAGGAACCCCAGGGGTTTCCCAACTACCAAGTCCTGATTGAAGGCAACCGTCCACCCAGAGAGGATATACAGCCACCGCCACAGGCTAGAGATCCAAGGGCCAGCGCCTGCGGGCAAAACGGGCTCCTACGGCACCTATACGCCGGGGAGCGGACTACCGGTGGGCGACCACAGGAGTCAAGAATACTTTCAAAGGTGCAGGGAAAGACAGCCACCATCAGCCGTCCGGGGAGAGCACAACAACAACACTGCAGCCGGCTGCGGGACCCGTCCATCCGGCCGTTTTGGTTTACCAGAGACTTTGTCAGTGATTGTCTGAGTGAGTACACCAGTGCCGTCAGGCACTGCGCCGTGCTGTCCCTGCAACCCTGCACCCCAGCCATCCGGCCTCCTCGTTACACCACCGGGCACCGGGATCACCAACCCCTGCCCACGGAGGGGACAACATCTCAGCTGCACCCTACCATCTCTCCCGGGATCCCCGTTAACAGCAGCGGTGGTGCCATTATCACCACGACCCGTCGGTGGCGTCACGAACAATCTCCCTAACCAAACCACCATCCCCATTTCACTCACGGGTGAGGAGCGCTGCTTGAGTCCCCGGGTCCGGTCCACCGCTCGAGCCACCGAGCAGCAGCAGCAGAAGCCCCGGACCCGAGCGTGGCGAGCGCGTCCCCTCCGCCTGCGACAACTTGGCGTCACGAACAGGATAGAACCGATCTACTTACCAGTAGAAGTGCGCCTTATGGTCCCCGCCGGCGGCGTCCAGCCGAAAAATTTGAAGCGCCGCCATCTTTGGCGCGAAAATCTGCCGCTCGAGCGTCTTCCCCGAGCAGGGAAGGCGCGAAAGCGAGGCCCCGCCCCCAATAAGCGGAAGTGCTAGAAAGAACCAAGGAGGGACGGGAGAAAGATGTCTGCTCCCGACGGAGCCGTCGGAGGAGTGGCGGTCGCAGCCACGGCGGCATGTAACTAGCGCTGCAGCGTGCAGGAACACCAGGACTCTGCTGAAACACGTTCCTGGATCCAGCCGCAAGATGTGCCAGGAGCTCCAGGCCCAAGTCCACTTCATGCTGGCGAAGTGGACGTCGGAGATGAAGGGCCTGGCCTTAACCGTTTGGGCATCCGAAGTGGAGGTGGTCTCAGAGGAGCGGGTAAGTGACCCACGCCCCTACGTCCCCGAGGGATCGGTCGATACGGCTGAGGGGCCCGGCCTGCTGCCGTCCACCACGCTACCTCTCTCACTGCCATGCCCGCGGCCAACACCCAGACCGACCCGTTACTCCTGTCACCGGTAGCGGAGCCCGCAGCGTCTGAGGGAGAGGGCCCGGACCTGCGACCCCTGGGCCTTACCTTTGTCACCGCCCTGGCACCCGTCCCAGCTTCCATCCCGACTGCGACGGAGATGACGAAGGCCCCGGCAGTCCGCCCGGCCACAGCGGAGGCGATCCTCGACTGGAGGCCAGCACCGTAAGTCCCGTCAACCGCTCCCAGACCCCGGGCCTCGGCTGAGGCACGGCGGGGATGCAGCTGCCAGGAGACAGAGCAGGCCACGTCACAGCGGGGTCCCTCATTATCGAAGGTACCGGTCGTAGCCGGCACGGAGGGACTCTGTCTGGACCCATCCCCCACACCGCCTGAACCGGAGCAAGCAGAAGGTGCTCCACACCAGGAGCGGCAGCAACGGCAGCTGTGCCGCGGGATTGATGTTTAAAGATGAGGAAAAGAGCAGTTGTCCCCCGTTGGGACCCTCAGCACAATGAATCAATCCGAATCAACCGAGTCTTCGTCTAATTACCTACCGTGATTATCCCGGCCGTTGCCGGCAAGTTGTCCCCGGAGGGACCCTATGTGTTTTACCGTATGCATGAGGAACTGCTCATGGACATGGCCGAGAACTGGCAGGCCACCCACGAACTAGTGGGCCTGTAAATAATGTTGTGAGATGGATACCGTTGTCGCCTCCGGAGAGGCAGATTGGAGGAAGGGCCCGCAACAGAGCAGGCTGGGGCCCGGCCACCACCAGGACCGGTGGCCATCCTCCGGGGGTCAGGGGTCCCCCTGGACGTGGGGTCCCCTGAAGTGACAGTCGGGTGCGAGTTACCGTACCCGTTCCCGCTCGGGCAGCCTGAACCTGGACTGGGGTCAAGGGGTGCTACCCACTTCTTAGGGGCAGCATCAGGGCTAGGTTGCTTGGGTGGGACAGCGGAAGACATCTGTCCATCCGTCCGTCAGTATTAAAAAATGTTTATATGTGCAACGTTTAAAGTGACCTGAAAAAAATGCTTGTGTTTTAAATGTTTACCGTTTTACCTGTTATTTATATTTTTACAGTTTTTTTAACAAAAATAAAACCGATGATGGACGGGCAGCCCGCGGACGGTCTGCATTTTACCAAGGGGGAATGTGACGCCCTGGACTAGCCAGGTAGTCACAAACATACCAACACACACACCCCCACCCTAGGCAGTTACAGCAGCCAAACACAAAACCCTTGTTGCCTCCCTCCAGAGTCTGATGTCCACACCAGGTGGGGTGGAGCCAGGCGGTTGGCCCCACCCACCGAGGAGTTCACAGGCCTGGCGGCGGGAAAAGTGACAGTTAGAGTTTGGAGGTGAAAGTGAGAGGAGTGAACACTTGGGTGTCTGGGTTGGAGGCCAGGCACTGACAGCAAGGTTGGCAGACGGTGGTGGCCATCTGCAGGAGTTAGTGGAACTCCACAGAGCCGTAAGGACCAGGGTCGGGCGGTGGCCCGCCGGTACTGGACCGGGGAACGGAGTGAAGCTAAGCACACAGGCAGGGCCATCGGACCCCGACCAGGCTTGGAGCCACCTTCAATAGTGATATCCGAATGTGACAGGAACCCCAGGGGTTTCCCAACTACCAAGTCCTGATTGAAGGCAACCGTCCACCCAGAGAGTATATACAGCCACCGCCACAGGCTAGAGATCCAAGGGCCAGCGCCTGAAGGCAAAACGGGCTCCTACGGCACCTATACGCCAGGGAGCGGACTACCGGTGGGCAACCACAGGAGTCAAGAATATTTTCAAAGGTGCAGGGAAAGACAGCCACCATCAGCCGTCCGGGGAGAGCACAACAACAACACTGCAGCTGGCTGCGGGACCCGTCCATCCGTCCGTTTTGGTTTACCAGAGTGTACCGTCAGGCACCGTGCTGCGCTGTCCCTGCAACCCTGTACCCCAGCCATCCGGCCTCCTCGTTACACCACCGGGCCCGGGATCACCAACCCCTGCCCATGGAGGGGACAACATCTCAGCTACACCCTACCATCTCTCCCGGGATCCCCGTTACCAGCAGCAATGGTGACATTATCACCATGACCCGTGGGTGGCGTCACGAACAATCTCCCTAACCAAACCACCATCCCCATTTCACTCACGGGTGAGGAGCGCTGCTTGAGTCCCCGGGTCCGGTCCACCGCTCGAGCCACCGAGCAGCAGCAGAAGCCCCAGAACCGAGCGTGGCGAGCGCGTCCCCTCCACCCACGACACTTACACCCGTCACACATACTTACCTGCCTAGCGACATCGCTGTGGCTGGTGAACCGCCTCCTTTCTAACGGGGTGGTTTGTTCAGCGTCACAGCAACGTCACTAAGCGACCGCCCAATAGAAACGGAGGGGCGGAGATGAGAGGCCCGAACATCCCACCCACCTCCCTCCTTTCTCATTGCCAGCGGCCGCAGGTACGGTGATGTTCTGCGTTCCTGCGGTGTCACACATAGCAATGTGTGCTGCCCCAGGACTGACGAGCAACCTACGTCCTGCAACAGCAACAATAATTGGGATTAGAATGACGCGTCAACGATCAACCATTAGGTAAGTCATTTTGATCACTAACTGTCGTTCCTGCGTTTCACATGCAACGAAGTCGCTAACGCGGCAGGATGTGCGTCATGAATTCCGTGACCCCAACGACATCTCATTAGCCATGTTGTTGCGTGTAAAGCGGCCTTCAGTAGCAGAGAGGGCTCCTCCAGCTGCTTTCACCTCCAGGCCAAGCTCCCATCTGAATGTGAATAACTGGCACCCTCTGCTGGAAGCAGAGTGTATATACAGGGACTGGGCATGGTCTCAAACTGGAAACACCTGAAGACCTGAAGACATGCTTATTGGAAAGGAATGCAGACATTAACCCTCTACGCCCCAAAATAAAAAGAATACATTTAATGTGCAGCGTCTCAAAGAAAAGAGAATCTGGTCCAGCACCTGTCACTAATCTCTACAACAGAGAGACGACTGTGACAAAAACTGTCACACAACCTCACACATTGTGAAAAGTTTGCAAAGTCATATAAATGATCTAAATGTCTTTGTTCCAAGGTTACAGAATAATCAGTGCAGTTAATGGTTATTATTAGATTTTCATATCTAAACATTGAGTAATGAGAGGCATGAAACAAAAGCAAACAAGACGTCACTATAAAAGTGTACTGCAAATATTTAACTAGGTGATTAATAATCTTAACCCCTGGGTAATGCTCAGGGATTCTGTTACACAGGGGATGTTAGTTATGGATGTGAATTCTCAGATTGTATAACTACTGGGGAGGCTGAAGACTGAATACATTTTATGTTATTTTTTTTGCTGTTATTATATAGAGATGTAGCAGAGCAAAGCTCGTCATAAAACTTCGTAGACCTAGCTTGCTATTTGATGAGTTGTGTGACAAAGCAGTGTAACAATCTATCTGCTCAAACCATAAGTCTTGGTGCGAGCCGAAATGTTTACCAGGGTCCAAAGAGTTAACTGGTTGCCACCTTTTTAACCCTAAAAATGAGATTGGTTCTTTACTGTAGGAGTCCTCAGGTTGCGTCTGAAACAGTTGCTGACCAAAGACGTGAGCTTAGAGGGAAAAATACATGAGTGAAGGTCAAGACCAGAAGAAAACTGGCTAGGGCAGAGTCAGATCCAAAAACCACAGTCAAGGATAATAACGTTAGAGTCCAGGAGATGAGGTGGAATAAATAGAGAGTAAAGATAGATCAAACACCCCCAAAGGGGCCCTGCAGGGGTTGATACAAAATAAAAGTCAAAGGAAAAGCCGGGACAGAATAAAAATAACACCAAGACAGTTTATATATACAATAGATACAATAGCTGCCATACATTGATAAATAGGGTGCGTAGAACCCTAATTGTCATATTACGCAAAACATGCCCCTGTCATTGGCTCGCTGACTAGCTCTCCTAATTAGAAAGTAATCCTGTCTGAGGTGTCAGGTGTTTTGCGCATGCGCAGTCCACTCCATCTACCACTGGTGATCTGTGAGGACGCTCAGCTAGGAGAGCCTGGAATATACAAAGTATGTATTCTCTCCTCTAAACAAATGGAACCATGTTTTTGTGCTATTTAGCATAATAGCTTATGGTATATGGACCTTACATTATATGTAGGGCAGTATATTCTAAAGATGGGTTGTATGTGGTATTGCTCAGTTGATGTGAATGGGGATGAGGAACAGTGCAATGTACAATTTGTGAATAGTTGTGGCACTGTTTGGAAGAAAGTAGCCATGTTTTTCTATTCCAGATGAATTTTATGATCTTGAACTTGACAGATAATTCCTCATCCTTTTTTTTCCCTTCTGCCTATTTCCCTTCTCCTTCTCTGTATTCCTCTCCATCTTCTTTGTCTTCTTCTTTAATCTTTCATGTTCTTTCTACCTTTTTTCCTTTTCTCCTTCTCCTTCCTTTTTACATGTTCTTTCTTCTTTTTCCTTCTTTGTTTTTTCCTTCTTTTTATTTTTTTCCTTTTTCTTCTTCTTGCTTCTTTCGTGTTCTTTCTCCTTTTTCCTTCTTCTTTGTCTACTTCTTCTACTACTTCTTCTTTCATGTTCTTCTTTTTCCATCTTTTTCTTTTCTTTTTCTTCTTCTTCTTCCTTCCTTCCTTAAGTTCTTTTTTTCTTCTTCTTTGTCTTCATTTTCTTTTTGTTCTTCCTTCTTTCATGTTCTTTCCTCTTTCTTCTTTTTTTCCCTTTTCTTCTTCATCTTCTTTCATGTTCTTTCTTCTCTTCTTTCTTCTGATTTGTCTATTTCTTCTTATTTTTCTTCTACTTCTTCCTTCTTTCATGATCTTTCTTCTTTTTCCTTCTTTGTTTTTTCTTTTTCTTTCTTTTTTTCTTCTTCCATATTCTTTCTTCTTTTTCTTTCTTCTTTTACTTCTTCCTTCTTTCAAGTTCTTCTTTTTCCTTTCTTTTTTTTCATCTTCTTCCTTCCTTAATGTTCTTTCTTCTTTTTTTTTCTTCTTTGTCTTCTTATTTTTTTTCTTATTCTTTTTGTTCTTCTTCCTTCTTTCATGTTCTTTCTTCCTCTTTGTTCCTTTTTCTTCTTCTTCTTCCACCTTTCATGTTCTTTCCTCTTCTTTTTTCCTTTTTCTTCCTTCTTTCATGATCTTTCCTCTTCTTTTTTCCTTTTTCTTCTTCTTCTTCCTTCTTTCATGTTCTTCATCGTTGTTTTCTTTCTTCTTTTTCTTCTACTTCTTCCGTCTTTCATGTTCTTTTTCCTTTTTTCTTTTTTTTCTTTGTATTCTTTCTTCTCCCTTATCTATTTTGTCTTCTCACTTATTTCTCCTTCTCAGATTCTTTTCCTTCTTCCTTCTTTCGCCTTATTTCTTAATTTTGTGTCCTCATACCCTTCTATTAATATGGTACCGTTAGGTACATCGCTACTTTGATTTAGAACAGACGAGCGGTGCAGTTGATATTGCTCTAATCTATCATAATCTTATATTATACTAAGTCAATACCTAATACTCAAAGATAGATCATACATAAGGAAGAGCAAGTCTTGTAGACGGCAGCTGCGCTTTCCAAAATACATTAAGGGAGAGGAGAAAAGAGAAGTAATCTTCAGACAATGCTTCATCAGTTTTCTTTCTAGACAATGTTCCCTTTATAGTTAGATTTAAAAAGTACTTTCTATTTTTTCTCTTTGTCTTCTAAAATATCAGGACGGAAAAGTGTTACTCAAACATATGTTACAATGCAAGGAAGCTGACCAATTGGTAAGTTATTTTGGGTGTTGTTAACGCTTTCAGCATTCAGATAGGAATAATTTACCTTATAATATCATTTAATTGTCCAGATGGGGAGGGCTGGTATTAGCAATCTAACAAATGCAAAAGATTTTCCTTTAGAACTGAAGTCTCTTTGTTATTGTTGGTTTTATTATATTTGTTAAAAATACTATTTCATTAATTCTCATTTTCTTGGGGTTCTTTGGGAGTTGTCCGGTTCTCATTTAGGTGGCCCGGTTCTTTTTCTCATTTATAAAAAAATGGGCTAGTTTTCATCAATGTACTGGGTCAGAATTTCATTGGTGTTGTCTTGTGTGCAAAAAAAAAAAAAACTTTGAAGAACCATTACTACCCCTTACAACAGGGGTCTCAATCGTGCGGCCCACAGGCACCGTAAACCCCTCGATGGTTGCGGCCTGGTCCATTGGGCTGCTGATGTCAACATTTTATTTCAGTTGAATGTGCGTCCTTAGATGCACATTCAATTAGCTTGTATCTGTGCAGAAATACATTAAATCTGCATAGCAATACCAATGCATGCCGCCGGCCAATCAATGGCTAGAAGCTAACGTCAGTGTACTGTTGCAGCAGCGTACAATACTACAATATGTGGACCAGGATGGAGATATTACTACAAAATAGGGATCTGGATGAGGACGTTACTACAATATGGGATCCAGGATGGGTCATTACTACAAGATGGGGATCAGATGTGGATATTACTACAAGATGAGGACTAGAATGTGCACAGTACTACAAGAAGGTGACCAGGGTTGGTGACATTAATACAAGATGGAACCTAAAGTGGGGACTTTACTACAAGATGGGCAATAGAATAGCGCATTGCTACAAGATTGGGCATATTTCTATAAGAAAGGGACCAGATTGTGATCACTACAAAAATGGTACCAGGTTGGGGACATGAATACAAGAAGGGGACCAGGATGGAGACATTACTACAAGATGGGGACCATTACTACACATTACTATAATAAGGGGACCAGATGTCATGCGGTATTCGGTTACACACTTGCGGGGTACCGCTGCTGTGTTGGACTCTGTTCACATGGTAGAGTTTGACAGGCAACCTGAAGTCTCTTAGTTTCTCAGTCTGAGCTGTATGTCGGCTGATTCATTTCCACCACTTCCCAGCCCTACAGGAGTTAATTCTTGTGAGTTGTGTGTGGCTCCCAGGAGCAGATTGCTAAATACCACCCACAGCTGTATCTTTCCTATTTTAGGTATAGGAGCCTGTGTTTCGGAGCCAATAACAGCTTCAGCATAGCTCAAGCGATTCTGGTCCTTTGTGGTGTTCCAGTTCTTGGTGATCTCTAGTTGCTATTTTGAGTGGCATGGAAGTTACCCTGTTGTGCGTTTACTTCTTTTTTTTCCCCCTGTACACATATTGTCTCTCCTTTGTGTTTAAGTGCAGTGTGTACGAGTTTCCGTTCTTCCTTGTTGGTGTTGTTTCTGCAGGGTTTTGTTACTGTATTTCTAGCCTGAGGCCCAAAGGTGGGGGAGAGGGGAGTAAGATCAGGGTCATTAGACACAAAATTAGACACAAAAAGGTGCATATTGACAATTAAGCCGGTTGTGAACAGTCTCCATCACTACCGGCTATACAAGAGACCACTCCATAGAGCATGTGAACCAGAAGAGATGGAGTTCAATGGTTTAATAAAAATTACAAAATTTATTTGGACAATGATAAAAGTAAGTAGTATCAATACAAACAGATGACTTAACAAAAAGGATAAAAACACAACACAAATAATTGGATGGTAGGAATGAGCACCCTGGGTCACGACCCAAAAAGAGACAGGTTAAATATGGAGAGTTCTGAATCCCTCATACATAGTCATGTCAGTATGGGAGCATTAATACACATACAAAGGGGGATTTTCAGAATTACATACCAAGTGCTAAGAGCTTAAGGTGAAAAAAGATCAGTCCCAGGGTGGGACCAGGGATGTCAAAATAATGTGAGCAATGACACATTCTCAACAGGAAAAATAATAATGAAATAAATAAAAATGTGGTTCTCACTATTGTTCCAAGTAGGCAGGACGTCCACCTCCATACACACTACTCAAAAATAGCAAACATATACTAGAAATAATTAAAAAGATGGCACACCCAAATGAATATCACACTATACACTGTGTGCAGAATTATTAGGCACATGAGTATTTTAATCACATGATACTTCTTATACATGTTGTTCTACTCCAAGCTGTATAGGCTTGAGTGCCAACTACCAATTAAGTAAATCAGGTGATGTGGATGTCTGTAATGAGGAGGGGTGCGGTGTAATGACATCAACACCCTATATAAGGTGTGCTTAATTATTACGCAACTTCCTTTCCTTTGGCAAAATGAGTCAGAAGAGAGATTTGACGGGCTCTGAAAAGTCCAAAATTGTGAGATGTCTTGCAGAGGGATGCAGCAGTCTTGAAATTGCCAAACTTTTGAAGCGTGATCACCGAACAATCAAGCGTTTCATGGCAAATAGCCAACAGGGTCGCAAGAAGCATGTAGGGCAAAAAAGGCGCAAAATAACTGCCCATGAATTGAGGAAAATCAAGCGTGAAGCTGCCAAGATGCCATTTGCCACCAGTTTGGCCATATTTCAGAGCTTCAACATTACTAGAGTATCAAAAAGCACAAGGTGTGCCATACTCAGGGACATGGCCAAGGTAAGGAAGGCTGAAAAACGGCTACCTTTGAACAGAGAAACATAAGATAAAACGTCAAGACTGGGCCAAGAAATGTCTTAAGACTGATTTTTCACAGGTTTTATAGACTGATGAAATGAGAGTGACTCTTGATGGGCCAGATGGATGGGCCAGAGGCTGGATCAGTAAAGGGCAGAGAGATCCACTCCGACTCAGACGCCAGCAAGGTGGAGGTGGGGTACTGGTATTGGCTGGTATCATCAAAGATGAACTTGTGGGACCTTTCCGGGTTGAGGATGGAGTGAAACTCAACTGGTGGAACAGATGTGGTACCCCAATACTAGATAGAATAAATCCAAATAGATAATAAATTCATTTGGAACACAAATTTCAATTGTGTGAGGAAAAGAAGATTTAGCAATCAGAGGGTGACGAGAGGTTAAACATGAAACTCAGTCACCCCCACTTCTGACTGATTTAGGGGCGTCCCGGGGCACCCAAAAGACCCAAAACACAGATATATCACCTGGATACTCAGGGCTGTAAAAACAGACAAGGAAAAAAACTTGTAGCTAGTATGCAACGTCTGGGTTACAAAAGAAGTAACCACTACGTTACAAAAGGAAAAACTGGGCGCGCCTGTGTTACAAAAGGAGAAGCATAAAACACACACGTTTCAAGGACAACCTCAACTCCCAGACCTACTGCCAGTTTCTGGAAGACAACTTTTTCAAGCAGTGGTACAGGAAAAAGTCAGTATCGTTCAAGAAAAACATGATTTTCATGCAGGACAATGCTCCATCATATGCATCCAACTACTCCACAGCGTGGCTGGCCAGTAAAGGTCTAAATGGTGCTTTACACACTGCGACGTTGCTAGCGATCTCATTAGCGATGTGACACGCCAGATCCAGAGATCGCACATAGGTCGTTTTTTATAGCGCAGGTCACATGTGCGATCTCGGCAGATCGCATCTGCGATCTGGCGTGTCACATCGCTAACGAGATCGCTAGCGATGTTGCAGCGTGTAAAGCACCCTTAAAAGATGAAAAAAAAATGGCATGGTGCCCTCTTTCACCTGATCTGAACACCATAGAAAACCTGTGGTCTCTCATAAAATGTAAGATCTACAGGAAGGGAAAACAGTACACCTCTCGGAGCAGTGTCTGGAGGCTGTGGTGGCTGCTGCACACAATGTTGATCATAAACAGATCAAGCAACTGACATAATCTATGGATGGTCGGCTGTTGAGTGTCATCATAAAGAAAAGAGACTGTATTGGTCACTAAGTTTTATGGGTTTTGTTTTTGCATGTCAAAAATGTTTATTTCTAAATTTTGTGCAGTTATATTGGTTTACCTGGTGAAAATAAACAAGTGAGATGGGAATATATTTGGTTTTTATTAAGTTGCCTAATAATTATGCACAGTAATAGATACCTGCACAAACAGATATCCTCCTAAGATAGCCAAATCTAAAAAAAACCACTCCAACTTCCAAAAATATTAAGCTTTGATATTTATGAGTCTTTTGGGTTGATTGAGAACATAGTTGTTGATCAATAATAAAAAAAATCCTTTAAAATGCAACTTGCCTAATAATTCTGCACACAGTGTATAATTGGATCACAACAAAATACGTGTGCAACACATTGAATTTAAAACCAATTAATAGTGTTGAGCGAGTATGCTTGTCACTACTCGGTACTCGCACGAGTATCACTGTACTCGGGCTACTCGGCGGGGACCGAGTAATCTCGCGATACTCGTGCTGTACTCGTGGTCTTCATCCCTGCATGTTGGCGCTCTTTTGAGAGCCAGCCCTCATGCAGGGATTGGCTGGCAGACCACTGCAATGCCACAGCCCTGTTAGTTGTGGAATTGCAGTGATTGGCCGGCCCGCACAGCGTGACCGAGCCTTTATACCGGCGGGCGCACTGTGCTCTGCACACAGCCATCCAGACAGTCAGTGCAGGGAGAGTGTTGCTGCTTCAGGGAAAGGTTTGCAGCCCTTTATAGTTATTTCCGTAGCAGGGCTGCAAACAGTGTGACCAGAAGTCCTTCTCAGGACTATTGTAGTTGTATACAGGCAGGCAGGGTATAGCCAGGTCGGAATACAGGCTAGTGACCAGAAGAGTCCTTCTCAGGACTATTGTAGCTGTATACAGGCAGGCAGGCAGGGTATATAGCCATTCCTAGTGGTGACCGTATACCAGGCTTCATCATATCTGGGGCTGGTGTACACAGTCTAAAATAGTCCGTGCTTGCATTTAAAAACCGCACGTGTGTGCCTGTCGGTGGCTGCGTACAGGTGCACTTGTGTGCGTTTTTCACAAAGTAGTATACAACGCACAAGTCTAGTGAATAATACACGTCAGTCAGCAGTGTCTGATAGTGTCAAACTTCTCAGTAATTGTCGCTTCTAAAAACCTGTTAGGTTCTTAGTGCGTCCGTGCTTGCATTTAAAAACCGCACGTGTGTGCCTGTCGGTGGCAGCGTACAGGTGCACGATTTGCACAAACTTGGATATAACGCACAAGTCTAGTGAAAACACGTCAGCACAGCATTGCAAAATGTGCAAGGGCGTTGGTAACGAACAAGGAAGTGGACGTGATGGTGGTGCAGGCAGAGGCCGAGGTCGTGGGCAAGCTCTAATTTCGCCACAACAAAGGGCCACATCTACTCGCTTGCATGTCCTGTCACAAATTCTTGGGGACCGCAGCAGTACACCGCTCTTGAACCAAGACCAGTGTCAACAGGTTGTTAGTTGGATAGCGGATAATGCTTCCAGTCAGATTGGCACCACCACAAACACTCTGTCTTCCACACGGTCAAGTGTCAGTAGCCGTGATACTGCACCGCACATTTCAGAACCTGATCCTCCTTCCTACCACATGGCTGAGTACACGTCCTCGGACATTACAGATCCCACACTTGGACACTCGGAAGAGCTGTTCACATTTCCATTCGCACATTCTGGCCTATCGCCAGCTCCTGTTGAAGTGGGTCATGAGGAGATCGTATGTACAGATGCCCAAATATTTGAGCAGCCATGTTCTCACGAAGTTGGCAACGTGTCTCAACAAGGGGTGGACGATGATGAGACACAATTGTCAGGAAGTCAGGAGGAGGAGCAGGGTGCGGAAGAGGAAGACGACGTGGTGGATGATCCAGTAACTGATCCAACCTGGCAGGAGGATATGCAGAGCGAGGACAGCAGTGCACAGGGGGAGGGAGGCGTAGCATCCCAACAGGCAGTAAGAAGCAGGGTGGTGGCTCCAGGCAGAAGTCAGGCAACCGTTCCCCGGAACAACAACACGACACAAGGTGTCTGTACAAATGTTAGGTCTTCCCGAGTCTGGCAGTTTTTTTAAGTTGGCTCCAGATGATTCTAAAAAGGCCATTTGCAACACCTGCCGTGCCAGCATCAGCAGGGGTACCAAAACTAGCAGCCTGACCACCACCAGCATGATCAGACACATGTCAGCCAAGCACCCGACTTTGTGGGAAGTACAACAGAGTCGAGGAGCAGTGCTTGCTGATGTCACTGCTACGTCTTCGCTTGTTGTGCATGCGAGCCAATCCCCTGTCCAGGCTGCCTGCGAACAAGCCTCCTCCGGCCCTGCACCTGCAGTTGCCTACGCAGAAATAACACCATCATCAAGCACGTCCTTGTCCCAGCGCAGCGTTCAGTTATCCATTCAGCAAACCTTTGAACGCAGGCGCAAATACACTGCCAACGCCCCACATGCCACAGTTCTAAATGCTAACATTTCGCGACTGCTTGCGCTGGAAATGTTGCCTTTTAGGCTGGTGGAGACAGAAGCATTCCGCGACCTGATGGCGGCAGCTGTCCCACGTTACTCGGTCCCCAGCTGCCACTATTTCTCCCGGTGTGCCGTCCCCGCATTGCATAACCACGTGTCACAAAACATCACACGTGCCCTGAACAACGCTGTTTCAGCCAAAGTCCACCTAACCACAGACACGTGGACAAGTGCTTGTGGGCAAGGCCGCTACATCTCGTTGACGGCACACTGGGTTAATATTGTGGAAGCTGGGACCCAGTCTGAGCGAGGGACGGAACACGTCCTTCCCACACCAAGGTTTGCAGGCCCTACCTCAGTCAGGGTTTCACCCACACTCTACAGCTCCGGAATGTCATGCTCTTCAGCCTCCTCCTCCTCCTGCGCATCCTCATCCACTTTACCCTCCACACCAGTCCCAAGCTGGAAGCACTGCAGCACTGCCTCGGCGAAGCGGCAACAGGCTGTGCTGAAGCTAATCTGCATAGGTGACAAACCCCACAATGCAGAAGAGGTGTGGACAGCTCTGAAACAGCAGGCAGGTCACTGGCTCACACCTCTGAACTTAAAGCCAGGAAACGTCATGTGTGACAATGGCCGGAACCTGGTGGCGGCTTTGAGGCGAGGCCAGCTGACACATGTTCCATGCGTGGCCCATGTGCTCAACCTCGTGGTTCAGCGGTTTCTAAAGTCATACCCAGAGCTGTCTGATCTGCTGGTAAAAGTTCGCCGCCTGTCTGCACATTTTCGAAAGTCACCTACTGCTTCAGCCAGCCTTGCCGGCTTTCAGCGCCGTTTGCATCTTCCGGCTCACAGACTGGTGTGTGATGTCCCCACGCGTTGGAATTCAACTCTGAACATGTTGGTTAGGATATGTGAGCAGAAGAGGGCACTTGTTGAGTACCTGCATCACCTAAGCCGTCGGGAAATGGGTCCAACTCCACACATAACACCTGAGTGGAGATGGATGTCCGACCTATGTACCATCCTCCAAAACTTTGAGGACTCCACCAAGATGGTGAGTGGTGATGACGCCATTATTAGCATCACCATACCGCTTCTCTGACTTCTAAAACGGTCTCTGCTCAAAAACAAACATGATGCATTGCAGGCGGAGCGCGATGAGTTGGAGCAAGAAACAGTAGTGGGTGTGGGTGATAACACACAGCCGAGCCTCGTCTCATCACAACGTGCAGTGGAGGACTATAATAAGGAGGAGGATGAAGACATGGAGCAACTCTCCGGCCAAATTGAGGATATGACATGCACACCAGTCATATCCTCAGTTCAGCGTGGCTGGCCAGAGGACAGGGTAGATGAGGAGGAGGAGGAGGAGGAGGACAGCATGTTCAGTCATCGTGTTGGTCAGGATACTGAAGTACTGGCTGTTAAGAGTCTGGCGCACATGGCTGACTTTATGGTAAGCTGCCTGTCTCGTGACCCTCGCGTTAAGAACATCTTGGCCGACAATCATTACTAGTTGGTAACACTGTTAGACCCACGCTACAAGGAGAACTTTATGTCTTTTATTCCCGTGGCGGAGAGGTCAGCCAAAATGCAGCAGTTCCGGAAGGCCATAGTCACGGAAGTAGGCAAAGCATTCCCCTCACAAAACGCTAGCGGCATAGGTCAGGAATCAGTGGACAACCAAGGCGTACAGCCGAGAGGGGCACAAGTCCAATCCGCCAGAGGTAAGGGAACAGTCTTTAAGATGTGGGACAGTTTTCTCAGCCCCTCACGTACCACAGCCCCTGAGGTGCGGGGTAGTGCCACAAGAAATCCTAAGTTTGCCCAGATGCTCAAGGAGTACCTTGCAGATCGAACAACTGTACTCCGACATTCCTCTGTGCCTTACAATTATTGGGTATCCAAGGTGGACACATGGCATGAATTGGCTCTCTACACCTTGGAAGTCCTGGCCTGCCCTGCCGCTAGCGTTTTGTCAGACCGTGTTTTTAGTGCCGCAGGTGGAATCATTACAGATAAACGCACCCGCCTGTCAACTGAAAATGCTGACAGGCTGACTCTGATCAAGATGAACAAGGGTTGGATTGGGCCAGACTTCACCACACCACCAGCAAATGAGAGCGGAATTTAAAGTTTGTAACGGGAATTTGCCATGTACCTCCACTCACCCATGGGTACACACTTCTGGACTTTGGATAATCGCTGGACTGCTCCTCCTTCTCCTCATGCGCCACCATGATGACCGTTACAATAGTTAGGCCGTTGTTTCAGGTATACCCCCAGTGGTAAATTTTTTCGCCCATTCTTTCAGAATGGACATTACAACGACAGGAGACCCGCTCCTTTGCAATGGGAACAATGTTTTGAGGCCCTCATGCACATCTCTATCCAGGGACAATGTGGAGCCTCCCAATTTTTGGCTGCCCTGCCTAAGGGCTATACTACAATAGACCCACTTCCTTACAATGGGCACTTCTGGTTTACCGGCCATCATGCACGTCCCTATCCAGGGACAATGTGGAGCCTCCCAATTTTTGGCTGCCCTGCCTAAGGGCTATACTACAATAGACCCACTTCCTTACAATGGGCACTTCTGGTTTACAGGCCATCATGCACGTCTCTATCCAGGGACAATGTGGAGCCTCCCAATTTTTGGCTGTCCTGCCAAAGGGCTATACTACAATAGACCCACTTCCTTACAATGGGCACTTCTGGTTTACAGGCCCTCATGCACGTCTCTATCCAGGGACAATGTGGAGCCTCCCAATTTTTGGCTGCCCTGCCTAAGGGCTATACTACAATAGACCCACTTCCTTACAATGGGCACTTCTGGTTTACAGGCCCTCATGCACGTCTCTATGCAGGGACAATGTGGAGCCTCCCAATTTTTGGCTGTCCTGCCAAAGGGCTATACTACAATAGACCCACTTCCTTACAATGGGCACTTCTGGTTTACAGGCCATCATGCACGTCTCTATCCAGGGACAATGTGGAGCCTCCCAATTTTTGGCTGTCCTGCCAAAGGGCTTTACTACAATAGACCCACTTCCTTACAATGGGCAATTCAGGTTTACAGGCCCTCATGCACGTCTGTATGCAGGGGCATTGGTGAAGCTCATAATTTTGGACTGCCCTGGCAAAGGAAAATACTACAAAGACTCACTTCCTCAAAATGGGCACATTAGACTCAAGAGGCCTTCATGTACGTCTCTTCTCAGGGACATCGGAGTGCCACACAATGTTTTCACGTAAAATGTTTCATGTAATCTCCAAAAGTAACATACACCAGCTCTATCTCACTATTGGGTATGTGCCCTTAACAGTTCCGCCATGAAAATTAATTTTGGTGTCATTTTTGAAGGTTTTCTGGTGAGTCCGTAAAAATGGCGTAAAACGCGGACAAAATTGTTTACAGCTGTGACTTTTGAGTGATAAATGCTTCAAGGGGTCTTCCCCATGCTGTTGCCATGTCATTTGAGCACTCTTCTGAGACTTTTGTGACATTTTTAGGGTTTCTACATGCTGCCGGGGGTCATTTCATAAAAATACTCTGGTCTCCCATAGGATAATATTGGGCTCGGTGCTCGGGCCGAGTACACGAGTATCTTGGGCCTCGATCACTCGAGCTTTTTAGTACTTGCTTATCACTACCAATTAAAAATGGGAAAGATGAAAAATTCAAGATCCTGAATGATGACCTCCACATGGTAACAGCAAAATGTAGCAAACAAGTCCCACGAGGAAAATAGAAGGCAACACCAAGAAAAAAAAATCCAATTAAAACCACATAATGAAATGTACATGGAATATAACAAATCGAGGAAAAAATTATTATGCAGTATTAGATAACCAAACATGGGAAATATAAACCAATAATGGAGTCATAAATGAAAACCTTATGGGGTTAGAAATAAAAAGGGACATACGCGGCTCCACTCTAAATGTAGTAATTGGATCAAACACATAGATCTCTTAGGATCAATCTCCACAATCTCCGTCCCAATCTGCTGCTCACCAGGATTTGATGCACTGTGAATCGCCTCCGCCCAAGGATCAAAGGAAACCAGTAAATTAAAATGCTTGAAAATCCTTCAGATCCAAAAAGGTGGTGCTGATCTCCAAATATATTATAAGAGAAGTTTTATTTGGCTAACGAAAGATATTACTACGTGTTTCGGCTAAAAAGCTTAAAAAAGATAGCCTTCTTCAGGTAGAATAACATGACAGTTTTTCAGACTTTAAGATTTTTAGCCGAAACGCATTGTAATATCTTTCATTAGCCCAATAAAACTTCTGTTATAATATATTTGGAGATTAGCGCCACCTTTTTTGATTTGAAGGCTTTTTAAGCATTTTAAAATAATGGAGTCATGTTACATGTAGTTGTCTGAAGTCAATGGATGACCATGTATTAAATAGTCATGTCTAGTCTCTGCAGTACTAATAGAAGGGGTTCTTCAGTGATCTAGGAATCCACCATCATGTTGGCTAAATGACCGAAAGGGCATGTGGGACCTACAGTTTACAGGTTATCATATGGACTCTCCCAATACATCTTACCTGTATAGGTCTACCCTCAACTAGGGGCCTGCAACCGAGTCCCGACTGCAACACAGTGTATTATAAGTTTGGTATCCGAATTACATGTGACTCAGACCACGTTTTCCTGGTCTTAATACCATGAGCCATTTTTCAATATAGGCAACATATTTCTATCTTCCACTAGTTCTAGATGAACTATTCCCACTAATCTGACTATCTTCAGCTGCATTCTCCTTGAGTATATACACTACACAGATTTTGTGACGTTTATCCATTTTATTGAAAGTATCACTCTGATTAATAATCTTTGGAGAGTGAATGTCCCTGATGAAGCCTCTGTTATGAGCCGAAACATCGGACTACTCAATTTTAGATTTTTTTTTCACCACAATAAAAGTCAAAAGCATTAAGAAAACCATCTACTCTTTATTTTTATAAGTGTGCCGAAGTTCTCTCTCTTTTATATTTTTGGGAGTGTCGTCTGTGTTGTCTAGTTTTCTCCCACACACCAACCAACAAAAAAAAAAAAATAAAAAAATATACTAATGGGGACAGGGCCCAATGTAAATGATGATAATCTCTGTACAACACTACAGAATATTTTAGCATTATCTAAATACCGTATTTTTCATTTTATAAGACGCACCGGATTATAAGACGCACCCCAAATTTAGAAGCAGAAAATAGGAAAAAAAATGTTTAATGTCAAACTGAGGGTCCGTCTTATAATCCTAGTGCATCTTAATCCCAATTCTCACCAGGTGGGAGCAGCGGTGGTGGAGCGGCTCAGAAGGTCACTGGAGGCTGGAGGAGGGGGTATTGCGGCTCAGGAGGGTTGGCAATCCTGCAGGCTTGGGGGTGTATCAGCGGGTATGACTTACCAGGGCGACAGTGGTGGAGCAGGGTCATAGGAGACAGGTCGCAGAACGCGGTCAGGGGTGTCGCGGCGGGTGCCATATATATGCGGGCGGGTTGTCTACGGAGGTGTCACAGCACAGGGTGCCTCGGTGGTGGGTGCATTGATCTGTGGGAGGGCGGGCTGCGAGGATGTGCATTGAGCTGACGGCCGGCTCCATTGAATCCCCTGCAGTTGATGAAAAGGACTTCAAGAAAACGTCTGTGGATGCGGCGTAAACGCAGATAAGACTCCGTGGCCATTTTCTTGAAGTTCATCACGTCAAACTGAGCATGCGCCATCTCCGCTGTCATTTTCTTGAGGTTCATCGTGTCAGCCGCTAGCGATTCAATTGAGCCGGCAGTCAGTTCAATGTGCCTGCCGCCGAGACACCCTCACAGTCCGCACACAGATCAAGGTATCCATCTCCGAGACACCCTCACAGCGCTCCCACCTGCCCGATCAATGCACCCACCGCTAAAACACCCTTGCAGCTCGCCCGCCTGCAGATCAATGCTGCACGCCGCGACTTCCCCGAACGCATCCTATGAGCCTGTCTCCTATGATTCCGCTTGACCATGGCCGCCCCAGTAAGCCATATCTGTTTTGTAAGACGTACCACTATTTTACCCCTATTTTTGGGGAAAAAAAGTGCATCTTACAAAGCGAAAAATTCGATCAATACATTATATCATTATAAGGAATTATTAAAAATGTATCACATCAATAAAAAATTAAATTAAATTAAATTTATAAACCTATTTTCTTTTCATTTTTTTTTTTTACTTTTTCCTCCAAGACCTGAAATACCCTGTGTTCCCAAAGTTGTGATGAGTATTGCTGACATGTAGTATGAAGTAGTATTTCCAGCTCTTAATAACCTTTAGGTTTTTTGAGATATTGGAATTACGTCCTTTATTTCGTGAATTATAAAGTCTGGCAGTTTCTGCCAAGTGAAGTTAGAAAATTGTTGAAGAAAAAGGACATTTACAGTGATCTCTATGGGGCACTGGTAAAACTGCTGAGATGCTTGATGTTAACCTGCAGATTACTGTCAGTATGACAATGGGCATCGACTTGCAATGTTTTTTCATATTTGTATCCATAACTACGGGTTTCCATAAATCTTTGCGGACAGTCTCTTTTGATTTCTGCAGGGAGTATCTGTTAGCGAGACATAAATTTCATTGAAACTGCCAAATACGACTTTGATGAGATAGGCGAATCCTTAGTGATCACCGTGTATTGAATTAAATGGGAACAAAAGCAGTCATTTACATTTGAAAATATATACACATTACGGAATAAATAGTGACAGACACCTCGTACCCCGTGAACATGTGACTGTTATTTCCATCCTGACCTATATTATTCACCTTAATGTGATTCCAATCATACCGATCCCCCATGGTCATTTTCTCCGAGTTGTAAATGTTAACCAAAGGGCTTTGTGCTATTATGTAAGGCAAAAGAACTGGAAAAGGGCAAGAACTTTCAAAGTTGAAAAATATAAAATGTAGGTTTCCTATTTTTTGAATTTATGTTCAGTTTAAATATTTGGGATGAAGCCAAATAAAATTATTGTAATCAGAAGACATCCATCGCACTAGTACTTGGCGGCTAAACTATCATAAAGGTCAACCATAGAATAAAGGAAAGAAAAAAAGAAAAGAACAACGGGGCGCCAAATCTAAGTGTAGATGTATGGAAACACAGATTGTATGATCATACGAATTTTACACTCACCGTGCAGATTTCTTCTGTTTTCGCTAGTATGATCCGTGTAGTGGATCAACTCTCTTATTAATCCTCCAGTATGCAGCACGAATCCTCGGGAAAAACAATGAGAGTCCTGAACGGGTGCTCCCACGTGGGTAATGGAGTAAAGACAAAATCCCTTTCGGCGCTTCCGGAGGATAAATGGATTATCAGTGCAAGTTTGCAACAACTTCAAGAACAAGAGTTTATTAAGGGTTCAATAAAAAACGGACAATTACGGACAACGCGTTTCAGCTAACAAAAGCCTTCATCAGGTGTAGTTTACATTGCTGGTATTAAGAAAATCTAATTTATAGACTGATCTGTCTATGTGTATGATGTAGGCGGGTATGAGGAACATGGGTGTGTACTTCCAATTAGATTAGCACTCAACCTCGAAGAGGTAAATGGTGGTTCTTGTGCTGAAATCCTTATATGGATCATGTGTAAGGGCAAGCAAATATTGCTGCTATGCATGAATGATACAATTTATGAATGAAAAAGAATAAAAATTCTAATTGTTAATAAGGAAAATTTTGGTGTTTAAAATATGCGGTGATATAAAACACATAATAAATTATTCAGATTAAAAACACAATTTTTTTTTTTTTTTTTCCTTTTCCCCCTTCTCTCCCCTTCTCTCTTTCCTTCATCTCTTCCTTCCCTTCTCTTTCCTCTCTCTCCCTTTCCCCTTTTGCTCTCTCCCTTTCCTTCCTTTTTCCTTTAGAGAATAGTTTAAAATTCATGCACTTATATAAAAATCACTTCCAGATATATTCCAGAAGGGGGAAAAGGAAAAAAAAAAAAAAAAAAAAAATTGTGTTTTTAATCTGAATAATTTATTATGTGTTTTATATCACCGCATATTTTAAACACCAAAATTTTCCTTATTAACAATTAGAATTTTTATTCTTTTTCATTCATAAATTGTATCATTCATGCATAGCAGCAATATTTGCTTGCCCTTACACATGATCCATATAAGGATTTCAGCACAAGAACCACCATTTACCTCTTCGAGGTTGAGTGCTAATCTAATTGGAAGTACACACCCATGTTCCTCATACCCGCCTACATCATACACATAGACAGATCAGTCTATAAATTAGATTTTCTTAATACCAGCAATGTAAACTACACCTGATGAAGGCTTTTGTTAGCTGAAACGCGTTGTCCGTAATTGTCCGTTTTTTATTGAACCCTTAATAAACTCTTGTTCTTGAAGTTGTTGCAAACTTGCACTGATAATCCATTTATCCTCCGGAAGCGCCGAAAGGGATTTTGTCTTTACTCCAAAGGTCAACCATGCAACTGCTTTAGGTCTTGCACTGAATTGTTATCCCTGCCAAATATTAATACTAATTACCAAAAGTTCCATTAGCGGGAGCTCTGTGATGCTATACCTGGTACAGGTAGAGACTAACCCAACAGGTGTTGCCAAAGCACTAACAGACAGAAACTGTCAGGTAGAAACACTAGGGGGCGCAAAACTTTGGGGAGAGTAGTCAAACAGGCCAAGGTCGATGCACAGAGAGGTAATGTCAAGACAATAGGGAATATCGAGACAGAGTTGGAGAGCTAGCCAAAGTCGGTAGACAGTCAGGAAGTAGGGATGAGATTTGTCCCCAGGAATGTAAAGGAGGGGAGAAGGTGGGTTAGACAGATGGAGGTACACAGAGGGAGGAGGTCAGAACACCAGGATGGGCAGGATGGAATCAGAGGATGAGAAGGAGAGGGGTCACGGAACGGTCAGGGAATGCAGACACAGGTAGAGGGCAGGAAGTCGAGAGAGGGGAGCTGTAGTGGGACAAGATCAAGGAAGACACAAGCAGACCAGAGCCGAGTACTTGCCAAAACTGGAAATATCACTGGTGGCGCTGCAGCAGGATCGGCTCCATAATAAAGTGGAGGGGGAGTCGAAATCGAGGCCCGGAGGAACTTCTCCCCCAAGGGCAGGGAGAGGCGAAAAACCCAGGGGTGCCCAAAAGGGTAAGCCAGCTCTGCAGATAGCCGGCCTAAAGAGCAAAAGCGTTAAACCGGCACTGCAGGATGGCGGGCTTGCAGAGCATGGTTATGACAAGCTCATTGCATTTGTAGTGTTCTTGTCATGTGCTATAAGGCAATAACCGGGGACTTAGGGTAATACACTGGCCCTCAGGCTAGGGTGCATTAGGTGTCTTTATCCCCAAGGTAGTTCTGATTAGTGAAGAGGTCAGGACCGCCAGCCTAGCCCTGCTCCTGGCCAGGCCTGCTTTAATACCCCCTCTCCCCCACCTCCAGGGAGGGTCATGGCCGAAGTCATTAATCCCACGCAAATAGACAGACAAGTGTCGCGGGCGGGGAGGACGCCACTGCGCTGCACTCGCTAACGCTCGGGTCCGGCGCTGCTGCGATGGCTGCTCGGTGGCTCGAGCGGTGGGCCGGATCCGGGGACTCGAGCGGCGCTCCTCGCCTGTGAGTGAAAGGGGTGGTTGGTTTGGGGGATTTTAGTCCGTGATGCCACCCACGGGTTGTGGTGAGGTTGGGCACCACCGCTGCTGGTGACGGGGATCCCGGGAGCGATGGTAGGGAGCAGCTGGGATGTTGTTTTCCCCCCTCCGTGGGTAGGGGTTGGTGGTCCCGGGGCCCGGTGAGGTGACGGAGAGGCAGGGCTGGCAAGGTGCAGGGTCGCCTGGACTGCGCAGTGCGGTGCCGGATGGCACGGTTGTACTCACTCAGCCACAAATGTACGCAGAGTCTCTGGTAAACCAAACAGCTGGATGGACGGGTCCCGCAGCCGGCTGCTGTGGTTTCTCCCGGACGGTTGGTGGTGGCTGCCTTTCCCTGCACCTCTTTGTATGTTCGGTCCCGATGGCTTCCCAATGGTAACCCGCTCCCCAGCGTATATATGTGGCGGAGGAGCCCTTTTGCCCGCAGGCTCTGGCCCTTGGAACTCTAGCTGTGGCGGTAGCTGTATTTCCTTCTACTGGTCGGACGGTTGCCTTCTATCGGGTCTTGAATGTTAGGAAACCCCTGGGGTTCCGGTCACTAGCGGATTTGACCTCTTTACGGTGACTCCAAGCCTGCTCGGGGTCCGCAGGCCCTGCCGGTGTGTGCTGGCTTCACTTTGCTCCCCGGTTCGATACCGGCGGGCCACCGCCCGACCCCGGTCCTACGGTTCCGCGTTGATCTGCCTCTCCTGCAGACGGCCACCACCGTCTGCCAACCTTGCTCTTAGTGCCCGGGCCACACACCCGGACACGGTCAGTTTACTCCTCCACTACTACTTCACTCCTTTCACTTCCACCTTCCTAACTGATCTGAACTTACTTCCTTTTCCCGCCTCCAGGACTGTGAACTCCTCAGTGGGTGGGGCCAACCGCCTGGCTCCACCCCACCTGGTGTGGACATCAGCCCCTGGAGGGAGGCAACAAGGATTTTGTGTCTCACTGATGTGCCTGTCTCGGGGTGGGGGTGTGTGTTGTAGTACATGTGACGACCTGGCTAGTCCAGGGCGCCACACAAGGAAAAAACAAACCTCAAGCTTCAAGCTCACTGCAAGCACACACAGAGGTATAGGCAATACATGCTCAGTAGGAAATAAAAAACAGGGAGGAAATAAACAAATGAGATTGTTTCCACAATACACCAGATAACGCACAGAAGATCTCCAGCAACTGGATCCCCACAGCGCAAAGACTGGTATCGCAAAAGCTATAATCGGCATGGGAGGACCAAATCCACCATCTTAAAAAGGGCAGGGAGTAGCTGGGATAGGTTGCTAACAATATGTGACTCCAGAGACAATTACCAGGCTAGCAGAACTGAACTCCTGCAAGTCTGACCCAAAGAGAACACAGCTTTTGTCAATGCCCGAGCCTGTCAGAGAAACTCAGAAGCCTAACAAGAGACCTAGTGTATAGTGTCAGACTCTACTGTGTGAACAGGGTCAGATACTGCCCTAATACTTGGTAAGTTTTGTGTTAAACTCCTTGTCACAGTTTCTTGAGTAGACAAGCTATATGCATCACACGCAGTTAGCGCCATTTAGTGGTGCCTGCTAAAACCAGAATCTTACCTTTATTATGACTTATAGGAAGTTTGTCACCCCCAAAATGCAAAATTAAACAGTAATATTGGGGACATTGCCTCAATAGAAATAAGTCCTGCAGTAAATTCAGCATGTTTGCGATTATGTGGATCAATGTATACGACAGCGTGTTCAACTTTCTGCCAATATCCAGAAACTTTGCACAGAGGAGCTGTCCGACAATCCACAGGTCACAATCAACAATCTGATCAACTATATAAAAATGACATGTGCTACACTGCGAGAGGCAAATGGTAGTTACACCACACACCGACTGGTTTTCTGAAAATAATCAAGTGTTCAATTGATTGTTTTTATCTACTGTCATTTCTATCTACTGTCATCCTGCTGTGAAAGTATTTATCTTTCCTAGTGTACAGCATGTTCTTGTGACGGGGAAACAAGATTGGCCCCTAAGCCTGATCCTAAGACTGGGGACCCTGTGCTGTCCTTTACTCCGACGGTAGACCTGAATGTGGTCAGAGTCAAGCCTCCAACATGGCTCTGTTTCCTATCCCGGCACCAGATAACTCTGTGCCCACCACCCAGGGGACTGACCGGGATGGAGATCCCAAAAAAACACCACCACAGAACAACAGACGGGGGTAAACAAAAACTCACACACACCAAAACCTGCACCAGGAAAACCAAACATGCACGGGTAACAAGAAAAGGGGGTAATAGGAATGACTTACTACAATCACAGCAGATAGCAACAGACACGAATAGCAGCAGAGAGCAACAGACTTGCCCTCTCTGCTCCTGGGCTAGGCTCCAACTGAGCTGAATAACCAGCAACCTCTCCAGGAAGCAAAGGGATTATATACAGGCCGCAAATTAGCAACTGCCAGTAGCTGAGTAAGTCTGCTGCAGCACCAGAGAAGAAGTTAACCCTAAAGTGCTCAAAGGAAAGCAACTCTGTTTAAATGTGCATGGTCAAGATGGTAAAAGAGAACTGTGATCCTGAGCCTGTCTTATACACGTTACAGTTCTTAAGAAGTTGGCCAGCAGAACCTGGCTGTGCATAGTCATTACATTTAGATGTGAAGTTACCTATTAGCATTCCAGCTACCTCTCTCCAGCCCATTGATTTTTATACAGCAGTTAGCAGTTCCCCTCTCTCTTCTCTCTCTTAGCTTCTGACCAAGATGCTCTCATCATTTCTGTAGAATCTGTAGCACCCAACAGAATCCAGACCACTTGTCTGAATCATGACTCTTAGGGGTACTACTGCGATATTGTCGGGATCAAATCGAAAGTGACGCACATCCGGTGCCAGTAATGACGTCGCAACAGGTAAAGCCTAGATGCGCCGATAAACGATCGCAAAAGCATCGTAAATCGGCGATCTGTATAGTGTCAGTCATTTCCATAATGTCGCACCAATAGGAGATACGATGTTGTTCCTCGTTCCTGCGGCAGCACATATCGCTGTGAGTGAAGCCGCAGGAGTGGGGAACATCTCCTTACCTGCCTCCACCGGCAATGCAGAAGGAAGGAGGTGGGCAGGATGTTTACATCCCGCTCATCTCCGCCCCTCAGCTTCTATTGGCTGCCTGCCGTGTGACGTTGCTGTGATGCCGCACGACCCGCTTCCTTAGGAAGGAGGTGGGTCGCCGGCTAGAGCGACGTCACAGGGCAGGTAAGTCCGTGTGAAGCTGCCGTAACGATAATGTTTGCTACGGCAGCTATCACAAGATATCGTATGTGCGACGGGGGCGGGTACTATCGGCTAGCGATGTTGCAGCATGCAAAGTACCCCTTACTTTCTTGAGCCATGAACAGTTAGGTCCAGAAATATTTGGACAGTGACACAATTTTCGCGAGTTGGGCTCTGCATGCCACCACATTGGATTTGAAATGAAACCTCTACAACAGAATTCAAGTGCAGATTGTAACGTTTAATTTGAAGGTTTGAACAAAAATATCTGATAGTAATTGTAGGAATTGTACACATTTCTTTACAAACACTCCACATTTTAGGAGGTCAAAAGTAATTGGACAAATAAACCAAACCCAAAAAAAAAAATTTTATTTTCAATATTTTGTTGCGAATCCTTTGGAGGCAATCACTGCCTTAAGTCTGTAACCCATGGACATCACCAAACGCTGGGTTTCCTCCTTCTTAATGCTTTGCCAGGCCTTTACAGCCGCAGCCTTCAGGTCTTGCTTGTTTGTGGGTCTTTCCGTCTTAAGTCTGGATTTGAGCAAGTGAAATGCATGCTCAATTGGGTTAAGATCTGGTGATTGACTTGGCCATTGCAGAATGTTCCACGTTTTTGCACTCATGAACTCCTGGGAAGCTTTGGCTGTATGCTTGGGGTCATTGTCCATCTGTACTATGAAGCGCCGTCCGATCGACTTTGCGGCATTTGGCTGAATCTGGGCTGAAAGTATATCCCGGTACACTTCAGAATTCATCCGGCTACTCTTGTCTGCTGTTATGTCATCAATAAACACAAGTGACACAGTGCCATTGAAAGCCATGCATGCCCATGCCATCATGTTGCCTCCACCATGTTTTACAGAGGATGTGGTGTGCCTTGGATCATGTGCCGTTCCCTTTCTTCTCCAAACTTTTTTCTTCCCATCATTCTGGTACAGGTTGATCTTGGTCTCATCTGTCCATAGAATACTTTTCCAGAACTGAGCTGGCTTCATGAGGTGTTTTTCAGCAAATTTAACTCTGGCCTGTCTATTTTTGGAATTGATGAATGGTTTGCATCTAGATGTGAACCCTTTGTATTTACTTTCATGGAGTCTTCTCTTTACTGTTGACTTAGAGACAGATACACCTACTTCACTGAGAGTGTTCTGGACTTCAGTTGATGTTTTGAACGGGTTCTTCTTCACCAAAGAAAGTATGCGGCGATCATCCACCACTGTTGTCATTCGTGGATGCCCAGGCCTTTTTGAGTTCCTAAGCTCACCAGTCAAATTTTTTTTTCTCAGGATGTACCCGACTGTTGATTTTGCTACTCCAAGCATGTCTGCTATCTCTCTGATGGATTTTTTCTTTTTTTTCAGCCTCAGGATGTTCTGCTTCACCTCAATTGAGAGTTCTTTAGACCACATGTTGTCTGGTCACAGCAACAGCTTCCAAATGCAAAACCACACACCTATAATCAACCCCAGACCTTTTAACTACTTCATTGATTACAGGTTAACGAGGGAGATGCCTTCAGAGTTAATTGCAGCCCTTAGAGTCCCTTGTCCAATTACTTTTGGTCCCTTGAAAAAGAGGAGGCTATGCATTACAGAGCTATGATTCCTAAACCCTTTCCCCGATTTGGATGTGAAAACTCTCATATTGCAGCTGGGAGTGTGCACTTTCAGCCCATATTATATATATAATTGTATTTCTGAACATGTTTTTGTAAACAGCTAAAATAACAAAACTTGTGTCACTGTCCAAATATTTCTGGACCTAACTGTACTTGTTTAAATGGTGTATGTAAATATATTGATAACAGTGCAGACTCATAACGAACACTGACAGATCATTATTTAGTAGCAGAACTGTCACTTAACAAGAAGCACCTGTCCTCAAGCAACAAGGAAGTAAGGAGACTTCACAGCTCTGAGCTGCTCAAGAGACAACTTAAGAATACCTCATTAATCAAAATATTTGTTTTCCCTACAGCACCTATGCAATGCAGCTCTGTGATAACAGACAACTAATAAAGCCATTATAAGCAGATTCTGCAGGCATACTCTATTACTTCATTTGTTCTCTACTTTATTCTAATACTGGCTGAGTATTTTAATAATATGTTTGGACAGATTAAAAAGAGAATGCCTGCAGGATCAGACTATACAGGGTTTATTTGTTGTCTGTTATCATAGAGCACATACTGTAAGTCTGCATGGGAGCCCTAGAAAACAAACAGTGGGATAGTTTTTAGTTAAGCACTATTGAAAAGTTGCTTCAAAGGGGTTTTCTAGGAAGGGATATTAAATAACATATAATATATTATTTTCTAAACAATTGGTCTAGGTGGGTAATCACTCTTGGAATTATATTGGTCAAAATTCTGTTTTTCCAAAATAAACTTGTCCTAGTATGCCATTGGGATGAATTGTGTGACATTTGAGATCTTTGGGATGAAAGTGGGATGATAATAAAAAAACAAAAACTGTATACTGTTAATTTCAGGTAGACTAAACACAATGATCATGTATAGGGATAGCATGCCGTCGGGCAAAAGAGGAGGAGATGAAACTATCCCCAGCACCTGTGTCCACACTTGCCCTTGTGGGCCATGTTGACCCCTTAAAGGAAATGGATGCGGGAAACGTCACCCTAATGGATGACGCAGAGTCCAGTCTACCTCCAGCTATGGTCACCAATCGCGGTCGCTTACCCTGACGCTTTGGGCAACGGTTGGCATAATGACCATACTGCCCACAAGCGAAACAGGAAATGCCCTTGCGACTCGATGACCTAGCAACACCAACCCTAGCGATGTCCATAGGAACAAAGATGTCCTCTAAAGGAGGTGCAGTAGGAGAGACCACTATAGTGGCTGAACAACCCTCTGACCTGCGCTCAAGCTGACGTTCGGAGGTCCGCAGGTCAATGCGGGTAGCCAGAGTCAAGAGGCCCTCAAGGGTATTGGTACCTTACGCGATGCTAATGCGTCCTTCACGTGCGAGGCTAATCCCCTCCAGAACAGTGGAATGAGAGTCCTCTCTGACCACCCCAGTTCTGCAGCAAGTGTCCTGAAACTCACAGCATATTGACTTGAGGAGGTACGCCCCTGCTCCAAAGTCAATAGCTGTATGGCCGAGTCGTGAGTGACCTGAGGCCCCAGGAACACTTGTCGCAAGGACTCCAAAAACTCCTTAGAGTCCTGTACTACGGGGTCATTCCTCTCCCACAATGGTGTAGCCCACTCCAGTGCTCTATCAGAGAGCAAGGAGTTGATAAAACCCACCTTCGTCCTCTCTGTAGGAAACCGTGCAGCCAACAGTTCTAGATGGACTGAGCACTGGTTCACGAATCCCCTACATGCCTTGCTGTTCCCCGTAAACTTGTTGGGCAGCGAAAGGTGAGGGAGGGTTGGAGTAGGCTTGGTGACGGATACCATTGTAGCCGCTTGAGCCACCACATCATCCATATCAGCAGCAAGAGCAGACTACTCCAGAGACCTCACTCTGGCATCAAGCTGCAGTATGAACTGACGTAGCTGCTCCATCTCCGCCATGCCAGCCAGACCCTGGCGCAGTCTTACTGTTACGGGGGGGATCGGCAGATTAGGACCAGGGATATATATCCGAATCGCCAGTCGGGGCCCACCGTGCTCCAGATGGTAATGGAGCTGCTGGCACCCTGTGGGTTAGGCGGAGACTATAGAGCTGGATGGCTCTGAAATAACTCAAGGAACCGGTCACGTGTGTAGGGACACGTCAGACCGGACGACAACCCAGTTAGCGTTTCGGTGGAGCGGACGCTACTCCGAGCACGTGTGTAACAACACGTCAGGCCGGATGGTAACCAGTTAGCGTTGACCGAGAAGACCGCTGCGACAGCGCCCTGTCGGCCACGTGTGTAAGACACATCAGGCCAAGTGGTCCTCCGATTAGCGTTTCTGGCCACCACTCGACTGGCCACGTGTGTAAAGGACACGTCAGACCAGGTAGTCACACCAGTAGCATTTGACTGGGAAGCCGAGGAGGATAATAGGGTTCACACACCCAATCCAGGAACACCATGTTAACTTCACAGGGGTTCTGGGGTGCGCTGTCCATGCGCGTAGAGGGCACAACCGAACAGGTGGCGCAGCAGGTACACTATCATTGTGCATAGAGAGCACTCTCGGACAGGTGACACAACAGGTATTCTGTCCGTGTGCGTAGGAGGCACAACTGAACAGGTGATGCAGCAGCCGCAGCCCAGTTAACGCCACTGGACTGCTCTAGCACAACAGGAACGGTAGCAAGGAAGCACTGTGCCTGACCCTCATGTGCTGAGCCACGAATCTTGGCGTGACAGGCACCGTTCGCCTAGCCCTACCTACCTCTTCCAACAAGGCTTATGCCACCAAAAACTCTAAATGAAGACTGCACACCTCCATGTTGTCTCCAGCCCCTTTTATAACCTGGGTCCGCCCCAAACCCAGGGTGGAACCACCAAGGTCCAATAGCAGAGTGCCATGTCATCAGTGACGTCACATGCGACCTATCTGGAACCGCCACGTCATTGATGACCTCTTGGCAGCCACGCCCTAAACACGTCACCAGTCATCGTCTGACGACCAATGGTGAGGTGTCAGATCATAGGGGCGGGCCTCTGCGAGCCAGTCTGGAGTTGCCACGTCATCAGGACACCTGACACCCTCTGCCCTATCAGGGCCTGCCACCTCACGGACATGCTCAGTGAGGTCCTTACCGGACCTAGCCTCTGATGCACTAAGTGCCTGAGCATGCTCAGTAGCCTGAGCAACAGGCTCAGAAAGCAGACTATCAGTTTGAGCATGCTCAGTAGGCACATCCCAGAACTTAGACACAGCACAAAGTCCAAGTACCTGTGCAAAGAGGCTGTTAGGGTTAATTGTGGGAGCATGCTCAGTAGCCTGAACTGAGGACTTAGTCTCAGACATAACACAATCAGGCTGAGCATGCTCACTAGGCAAAACACCGGGCTTAGACTCTGGCTGGGGTAAATCGGCCCACGCATGCGCACTAGCCACCTCTCCACACTTAGACGTGGTGGAAGGAGCAGCCAACTGGACGACCCGAGGCACGGCCAAGAACGGCAGCCGGCGCCTGGGCGCAACAGGAACTGCAGCAGGCTGCTTGCGGCTATGGCGGCGCCAGTTCATAACATGTCTTCTTTAAAAAGAAGATTTTTTTTTTAATATTGTGGCCACTTGGTGTTTTCATTTTTCAGTGACCATGCTTATGTGACGCCCTGGACAAGCCAGGGGTCACAGGTAATGACATCACCACACCCTACACCCCGGTTAGGTACATCAAAGCTAGACCAGAAATCCTTGTTGCCTTCCCCAGGGGCTGATGTCCACACCAGGGGGTGGAGCCAGGTAGTTGGTCTCCACCCACCAAGGAGTTCACAGTCCTGGAGGAGGGAGAACACAGGCAGTGAGAGTGAAGCTAGGGAAGTGAGAGGAGAGACAGAGTTTGGAGGAGGAAGTAAAAAGAGAAAAGTGACAGCAACAGAGCCTGAAGTTGGTCCGGGTGTGTGCCCCGGACAGAGACAGCAAGGTTAGCAGACGGCGGTGACCGTCTGCAGGAGTGGCCTATCGGAGGTGCCGTGAGGACCGTGGACGGGTTGGGACCCGGCGGTACCGGACCGGTACACAAGGAGAAGCCAGCACCATTGGTAGGGGCCTTTCGGATCCCGGCAAGGCTAGGAGTCGCCGTAAATTTGCCAAATCCGTCAGTGAAGGGGACCTCCGGGTTTCCAAACAACTAAGTCCCGATTGAAGGCAACCATCCAACCGTATGAGAGAGACACCGCCACCGCCAAGGCACCAGTTTCTCAGGGCCAGCGCCTGCGGGCAAAGAGGGGCTCCTCCGGCCCATATCCAAGTCGGGGAGCGGGTTACCGGTGGGAACCCATCACTACCAACAATACACAAGGTGCAGGGAAAGAGACATTCACCGTTAACTACCGGGGAAAAGCAACAGCAGGCGTCCGTGGGAACCGTCTTTCCAGCCGTCTGTTTTACCGAGAACTGTGTCACCGTCTCAGGCTGAGTGCGTACCACTGTGCCGTGAGGCACAGCGCTGCCCCCCGCGACCCTGCACCTCACCAGGCCCCGCACCTGGCCTGCCATCCCTCATCCTCCACCCCATCACTGGGCCCCGGGACAACCAACCCCTACCCACGGAGGGGAGAGCTAACAACTCTGCTGCTCCCTGTCACCGCTCCCGGGATCCCCATACAGAGCAGCGGTGGTGTTACCAAAAATTACCACGACCGTGGGTGGCGTCACGGACAATAAATCCCCAAAACCAAGCCCCTTTTCACTCACGGGCGAGGAGCGCCGCTCGAGTCCCCGGGATCCAACCCAACGCTCGAGCCACCGAGCAGCAGCGGCCGCAGCAGCAGCGGCAGCCGGACCCGAGCAGTGGGAGAGCGCAGCGTCCCCTCCTCCGCCCGCGACACTTACATAGGGATTTTTATGTACCGAAATTTTTGGATTAGAATACGCACTTTTTCAGCCAAAAATTTGGGAGAAAAATCAGGGGTGCGTCTTAAAATCTGAATGCAGCTTACCGAGGAGTGGTAGAGAGGGTTCACAGGAGGCAGAGGAATTGTTGTGCGGTGTGCTGTGGGCATTGCTCTCTATGCCGCCACTCTGTGTGGCGGGCGGTGCTGCTCTGTGCGGCAGACGCGCTGCTCTGCGAGGTGGGCAGCAATGCTCTGTGGGGCGGGTAGAGCTGCTCTGTGTGGAAAGCAGTGAGGCACGGTCCATTCTGAAGTTGACGGCGGGGCGGGCTTTAAATAATGGCGCCCAGAGTCGGCGAGTGCGCAGATGGAGTACTGACTACAGGTACCATTTCTTTGAAGCCCGCACCACCGAGATCTTCAGAATGGTCAGTGCCTCACTGCCTGCAGCGAGCACCAGCACAGAGCAGCGCCGGCTGCCCCAAGACAAAGCAGTGGCGGCTGCCCCAGGACAGAGCAGTGCCCACTGTTCCAGCACAGCGCAGCAGCCATAGTGAGCATCTGAGACCCTTCTGCACTGTCCACTACAACTGCCCACTGCCGCCCCATCTCCCCAGTAAGACACCACCAGATTATAAAATGGACCCCATATTGTTTTGTACCTTTTTTTATCTCTAAATTTGGGGTGCGTCTTATAATCCGGTGCGTCTTATAAGCACTTGTATAACCATAAGCATATGGTTGCCGCTTTATATTAATTGTCGGATAGAATTGGTTATCTCTCCTCAAGAGTATTTCTCTGTTTTTTGTTTTTATTTTTGATGTTCTATGTTGTATGTCATTTTTAATTAGCATGAATCACTTTTTGTCCTCCTTTCATACTTGATAGGGAATCCAGAATGGCCGGAGCACTGACCCCCCCCTCCCCCCGGGCATGTGTGGAGGCCAGCATGACACTGATTGGAGTGGAGGTCATGATGTCACGGGTAGGGGAGGGGGAGTAAGTCAGGGTATAGTAAAAAGGTGAAGCTGGGGGAGGAGCGGCACTTTTCCCGCTCTGGGACACCAGTGAGAGTCCCCATCCCTGTACCTGCTATGGACTCCGTGGATCAGCTCCTGGAGCGGCTGAGAGCTGCTGCTGGGACCATCCCCCCAGGTGGCTGCAGAGCCTGATAGCAAGGATCTTCGGTGGGAGTCCGGGGGGGGGGCAGGGACGGCACCCCTGTGACAGCGGCGCCCCCGGAGGTCTGGACTGGCAGAGAGGCGGTCACCTGACCTGACTCCCAGGGCCCAGCGTCGCCACAGAAGCCCCTCCGGGGACCCTCCAGGCCGGACGCCGCGAGCTGCGAGGTCCGGCAGGCCCCGGCCTGGGAGGAATTCAGACGGGCGGCTGGGCCCGGCGGCAGTTGGCAGGCCTGCGCTGGAGTTGGGGGCGGGGCCTGCTGCTGCCTTGTCGGCGAGTGACGTCAGCGGTGCGGCGGGACGCTCTGGTGATGTACCGGCCGAGCGCCCTGAGCCCCTCTTCCCTGCAGCGATAGTATCCCGGATGGATCCCTGTGAGGTGGGCGGAGCCAGGCGGCTGCGGTCGGAACTGCATCGGGCCTGGCATTCAGGGCCTGCGGCTACAGAGGCCCTGTCTGGGAGAGGGGCCACATGGAGCGGAGCAGGGGGGGCCGTGCTTGGAGAGCCCTGAGGATAATATGCAGCTCCCCCTGTGGTCGGCGCTACTGATCGTCAGGTCCAGGATATGCGGCCGGCGGGGCCTCGGGCCGCGCGGCTAAAACAGCAATGGAGCAGAGTCGGATGGGAGGAGCCAAGTCATGCTAGATCGGCAGGAGGGACGTCAGGATACAGGTGGTCCGGCTGGCGAGGTTATACCTTTGTGCAGCCTGGTGAGTATGATTACATGTTTTGTTGTCTTCACATGCTGTTTAGGTACACAGTAAAGGGGGGGTGACGGGTCAGCTGGGGTTAGGTTTGGGGGTGCCAGCGGGTGTTAGGGGGAATGCGTTGAGTGGGGAGTTGTCAGAATTGAAGTTGCGTTCGCCAGTTGCGGGCACGGATTAGGGGCCAGGAAAACCCCGGCGCCAGTGGCGGCTTGGGTTAATTTGTCCGTCATTGCGGCTAGTGAGTCCACAGTTGGGAGTATCTCTTCCCCAGTATTAGTGGCAGTTCAAACTGAAAGGAGTAAGGAGGTGGCAAAAATTTATTTTGACAAAGGGGGAAAAGACGATAGCAAGAAGGAAGATGGGGAGAAGTGGGGATGGCACTTGATTCCTCAGACTTATGCTAATAGGTTTAAAGGGTTGCAGTTTGGGCAAGAGTAATTGGCGAAAGGCGCCAGAGAATTGTTTTCAGTTGTTGTGCTATATGGGCTCGATTGGTGAGGACTATAGGATTTATGGGGGGTAGACCTGGATCCGTTATGAGGAGCAGTGTCATCAGAGGATGGCTACCGTCCATCCATAAGATGGGATCAGAAGGATATAGGCTTGTGGTTGCGGGTGATGGCGGCAGCCAGATATGGGCAGTCATTTCAGGGCGGGGCAGGGTTCCCCGGCCGGTCAGGAAGCTGGGGTGCCGGTGGTCAGTACGGACAGACAGGGTCCTAGAAGTCAAGTTCGTGTTGGTAAGTTAATGAGGGGGAAGGCAAGTCAGTGCCACTTGTCGTTGTTTGGACATCTCCGCACCTATTGTAACGGAGCATCCCATGGGGTGTCCAAGGGTCAGACACCGGTGAGCTTAGTTGCGATGCTGCCGTACCTAAATAGGGATCCTGTTAGTGACAAAGCTGAAGTTTGAGGTTGGGTTTTGGGGAGGGTTTCAGGATTCCTTCCCCTGTTTTTGAAGTTCCAGGGACAACCAGGAATCTCCCTCGGTGTATCAACATTTGGCGCTGGTAGGTGGAAAGTTAGGAAAGGAGGTGGCGTTGGGGAGAATGGGGGGCACAGTTAGTCACCCCCCTACTTTTTCTTATTTTGTGGTTTCGTCATTCGGGGGGGGGGCCCAAGGAGGAGCCAGGTAAAGTTCGGCTAATCCACCATTTGTCTCATCCCAGGGGTAGGTCAGCGAATGATGGTATACTGGCTGAGCTTCGTTAGGTGGTGTATACGTCGTTTGATGAGGCTACAAAGTAGGTAAAGAGTTGTGGGAGGGGTGTGTTGATGGCAATAGATAGATATTGAGGCAGCTGTCCGGCTCTTACCAGTTCATCCAAAATTGTGTTCGTTATTAGTTTGTTTTTGGAAGGGAGATTGTTTTGGAGACCCCTGCTTGCCAATGAGTAGTGCAGTATCGTGCACATTTGTTGAAACCTTTTGTTCTTTTTTAGAATGGGGGGGGCGTGATGTTTCTGGTTTGGCATCACTGGTACCTTACCGGGATGAATTGTCGGTGTGTGGGATTGGCTGTTTCGGCACAGGCACAAGAATTCTAGCAGCAATGGAATGGATAGCGAGAGGCTTTGGGGTGCCTTTGGCACCTGGGGAAAAACTGTTCGGCCAAATACCTGTATTTAGTTTATGGCCATTGTAATTGACTCAGTGATTTGGGAGGTTCGGCTTCCTGACGACAGGTTGCCACGCTTAAGGTTGAGGTAGCAAGGGCATGCCAGGTGAGGAAGTTACACTTAAAGGAGGTTCAATCACTATTGGGGGAAACTTAATTTTGCGTGTCGGGTAATGTCAATGGGCCGAGTTTTCACGTCGGCTAGCTTGCGCTACAGCTGGAGTGCTTGCTCTTCACCCCTACATAAGTTTGTCGGAGGAACATTGAGCGGACTTGTTGGTTTGGGGAGAATTTTTTGGGGAGCAGGGCAATGGTGGTTCGTTGCTTAAGGATGAGGTAGTGGTTAATTTCAAATGGGAATTGTTTACAGATGCTGCGGGTGACTCAGGTTTCGGGGCCTTTTTTCAGGGTCAGTGATGTGCGGATTGGTGAACAGAAAGTTGGATGGCGGAGGGGTTGACAAGGAATATGTCGCTATTGGAAATTTTTTCCAATGATGGTCGCACTCCATTTGGGGAGTGACCAGTTGTAGAATGAGTAGATCCGGTTCAACTGGGACAATATGGGGGTGGTGCTGGCGGTTAATAACGGCTCGGCATATTCGGGTGTTGCGGCAGTTGGTCTTTATTTGTTGGGAAATTAATACGGGTCACAGCAGCTCAGGTACCAGGTATAGAGAACCTAATAGCGGATTTCCTTTCCTGTTTCAGTGAGATTGTTTCCGGGATTTTGCGGTAGTGGCGGACGGCAGCAGCAGCTTGTAGTCCCCTGCGCAGCTTTGGAGCGTGGTCTTCAAGCAGCAAGACCACGGATTCAGGCAGTTTGACTGGTACCACGTGGGCGGCGTATTAGGCCACATGGGTTCCTGGGAGTAGTGGTTGGGTGGTTGCATGCTGAATGAGGATTCCCAGTTAGGACTGTTCCTGGGAAAATCGGGGGAGTGGCGATAACAGGTTGGTCTTCCACGAAGTTGAGTCATTTGATTACAGGGTTGGCATTTGATTTCTGGTTGCGAGGTGTACAGGATTGGAAAAAATTTTTGGGTAGTTCAGGCGTTGAAGGGTTTGCATAGGGGCCATAGGTAGACGGCCTGTGTTATTTAGCTTATTGGAATGTTTGGGTAGGGAATTAAGGTATCATTGTTGCGGTTGGCTTTTCGTTGGCGGTTTTTCGGGGGCTTGGTGTATTGGTGAATTGGTATTTCCCAGTATGACGTGCCCCGGGGGCTTGGGTAATAGTGACGTCCTATTTTTGGAGCATGGGGATCGAATTTTGGATCCAGAAATCAAAAACGGATCAAGTGGGGGCAGGCGGGTTCGTTTAGGGAAGGTTATGGCATCAGGTATGTGCCATTGGCAGTGCGTTTTGAGCTTTGCAAAGGTCCACCCGAGTCAGGATGGCCCATTGTGATGTCTCGAGGACGGGTCTTTTTGTCCAGATATTAGTTCATTAGTGTTTCTTGGGCATGTTTGAAATCATTGGGTTTGGTTTGCGAGGTTTGCGTTGCATTCTTTTCGTCTTGGGGCGGCAAGGGAAACCTCTGGGTGTGGTCTCCCTGCTAAGACAGTTAAACAGATTGGTCGATGGAAGTCTCAGCGTTGTAAGTCGTGGGTTCGCAATGTTTCAGGGGCAATTGATCGGAAGACTGGTTCTGACGGAGGGGGGGGTGGGGGGGTGTCATTCTTTGGGGTGGTAGTGGAGCTACTTGGTATTTTTGTTAGTGCTTTGTTTTTCAGACACCCCCCCCCCCCCCTTTTTTCCTGCCTGGTCTGGATCTGGGGCCATTCTAATGTGTGCTGGGGAACACAGAGAGCAGATACGAGCAGGAACAGGAGACAGCTAAATTTTGTCGGAGGGATAGGGCTCTTGTCGGATGGCTTGGAATCAGGGGTATGGGGTGGAATACGGTGTTGCAGGGGGTGCATAACTATGCTCATTTGGGCAGGCCCCCTGACATTTTGGTTTTACGCGTCGAGGGACCTATTTGGGTGAGCGGCTTTCTCGCATTTTGATAAAGATACTAAGCATGACTTGTTGCGGTTATGGGTGTCTTTTCCAGGCGTGATAATTGTGTGGTGGGACATTGTTCCAAGAAGGGTTTGGGCGGAAAGCATGGTCTGTGGAGAAGCTGAATAAGGTGCAATTTGGGGGCTGCAACGTGGGAGTCGCAGCTCGGCATTTTGAGCTGGAGCGAGAGGATGACGAATTTTGGTAGGCGGATGGGGTGCATTTGAATGCAGTACGGATTGATTGTGGGCACTTGGATTGCAGGGAGGTATTGAGCGAGCTTTGCTATTGAGGGGGGGTCTCAGGCACCTGAAGGTTATCAAGGTGCCCTCGTTGTGGCAGGTTTTTGGTGGGTCCTTGAAGTTGGTTCTAAATTGGTTCGGGGAACCCATCCGGGTATGGATCCCCTCATTGGCAGAATGGTTGGTCACCTGGTGATTTTTGGGGGATCCCGACGGGGTATGTCGGGGCCCCCGTGGGTGTTTTTGGTGGTTAATGAAGGAATAACCCTTACACTTTGGTGTTCCTGAGCCAGTGTGGGTAACGGCTGGGAGCAATTTGGTTATATGGCTTGGTTATGGGAATCACCAGGGTTTTAGCTTCAAGGACCTTTACCACAATGCAAAATTTTACATGTTATGTATTTGTTTAATAAATGGCTGCTATGGCCAAAATTATCCAAAGATAAATTGGTGTCTGAGTGGTTATTAGCAGATAAGGGGGAATTGAAAAAGGGGTGTGTGTGCTTAATTTTGGCCGGAATCTACAATTCCAGGGTCAAGAATGGCCGGAGCACTGACCCCCCCCTCCCCCCGGGCATGTGTGGAGGCCAGCATGACACTGATTGGAGTGGAGGTCATGATGTCACGGGTAGGGGAGGGGGAGTAAGTCAGGGTATAGTAAAAAGGTGAAGCTGGGGGAGGAGCGGCACTTTTCCCGCTCTGGGACACCAGTGAGAGTCCCACCCGCCCTCCCTAAAGACTTTGAGTTCGCAATGGGCTGCAAGTTTTGTGGGAGGCGATATGGAAGTTTATCGGGTCGTAGTGGCCTGGTGGCAGGTTTTTGGTGGGTCCTTGAAGTTGGTTCTAAATTGGTTCGGGGAACCCATCCGGGTATGGATCCCCTCATTGGCAGAATGGTTGGTCACCTGGTGAATTTTGGGGGATCCCGACGGGGTATGTCGGGGCCCCCGTGGGTGTTTTTGGTGGTTAATGAAGGAATAACCCTTACACTTTGGTGTTCCTGAGCCAGTGTGGGTAACGGCTGGGAGCAATTTGGTTATATGGCTTGGTTATGGGAATCACCAGGGTTTTAGCTTCAAGGACCTTTACCACAATGCAAAATTTTACATGTTATGTATTTGTTTAATAAATGGCTGCTATGGCCAAAATTATCCAAAGATAAATTGGTGTCTGAGTGGTTATTAGCAGATAAGGGGGAATTGAAAAAGGGGTGTGTGTGCTTAATTTTGGCCGGAATCTACAATTCCAGGGTCACGTGGTTGTATTAACGTATTTTCTAAAGTGGCATGCCAATACAGTTTTTGGACTAGTTAAGTAACATTATACTAATAATATGGTATCGAACAAAAGACAAAGTGAATAACTTGCAAAATTAATGTGAAAACAACCTGAAAAAATTCAGCTCTGAGCGTGAGTCTCAATTCGCCAGTGATCTAGCATTTCAGCAGTCCATGGGATGTTGTATTTCTCACAAATGTACTATAATAGTAAACTTTGTAGTATTCTCCTTATTCTATTGAGAAAGTCATGAATTGTCTGTATTATTGAGCTGACATGAGATAAATACTCATCTAAAGACATTTTGATTAAAGAATTAAAGCACTTGATTGATTAATAACTTAATTATCTGGAAAAAAAAAATCGTCATAAGATGTTAAAGTCATGACTTAAGGACAACATAGAATTAATCCCCCTTTGGGATTTAGATCTGGTGGCCACACTGTTGAAAACCTTTGCAAACACTCGACTATTGTTGACTCCATTATTCACATTGAGAAGGTTCTTGTTCTAAAACGTTGACATTTTTATGCATTCAATGGCATTGTTATACAGCTCAGTTATTAAATTATACAAGTTAAATTGGTTAATTCCTTAATGAGCTGTGACAAAAATAAAATACGAGAAGTCACAGACTACTTTCCCATGTAGATAATATATCCAGAAGGCTCACGTCATACATATCTATGGATGATTGTTTGTTATGTTGAGTTAATACTCTGTTAAACTGGTTAAAAATTGTATTCTAATTTACATAAATGTATTCATACAGTGCCTTAGAGACAGTTAAAACTTTTCTTTAATATTCTCCATTCGGACACTACTGTGTTGAGAACTTTATCCCACAACAGAGTTGGAGCCAATGCTGATGCTGCAGTAATCACAGGACACTAGGAAGTTATCTTGTTTTTAATTTCAGGTTTATTTAAAAGGGTTGTCCACTACTATGACAACCCCTTCTGATTCCACATTTTTTCCCCAGGTAAAATAATAAAGACTATACTCACCTCCCATAATGGTACCCTTCCTGTGGAGTACAGGTGTGCAGTTTGGGGCTCATCTGGGGTTATAATATCACATGAGACCTGCGTCCAATCAGCGCCGGCTTGTCTTCCCACTTTCGGGCCAAACAAATTAATCAACAGGAAGTGAGTGCTGCAGCTGCACTCACTTGCTGTTGATTGTTCATTTGGTCCGAAGGCCTCCTATTGATTTGATTTGGAGGTGGATGTACAGTATCTGGGTGTGGCCGCTATCAGATGACAGAGCAGCTCCAGAACTGAGCATTTCTGGCTGTCTGCTGTTGTCGCCGGGACCAAGAACAGCTGATTGACGGGGGTACGGAACAGGCCATCAATGTTAAAATAGTGGCCAGCCTCTTTAAAGAATATCATGTACCGTATTTTTCATTTTATAAGATGCACCAGATTATAAGACGCACCCCAAATTTAGAGAATAAAAATAGGAAAAAAATAATGTTAAAATGAGGGTCTGTCTTATAATCCTAGTGCCTCTTATAATATCTCACCATGGGGGATTGGTTGTGGGGGAGCGGCTCAGAAAGGTCACAGGAGGCAGGGTCAGCAATGCTGCGGGCTGTGAGTATGGGGTGTCATGGCTCAGGATGGTCACTGGATGGAGGGTCGGCGACACTGCAGGCTTGGTGGTGTCACAGCGGCAGACGTCATTGATCTGCCAGTGGATTGTGGGCTCCAGTGAATCACCCACGGTTGACCAGATTGACTTCAAGAAAATGGTTGTGGAGGCGAAGCGTGTGCAGATAGGACTCTGCAGCCATTTTCTTGAAGTCCATCGCATCAAACTGCACACGCGTCACCTCTGTGGCCATATTCTAGAAGTCCATTGCGTCAACTGTGGGCGATTCAATGGAGCCTGCAGTCCGCTGTCAGATCAATGGCGCCTGCCGCATCGCAACCCTCCATCCTGTGACCCTCCTGAGCCACTCCACTGCAGTGACACCCCCTCCTCCAAGCCCTCATTATAGCCGACCCTGCCTCCTTTAATCCCGCTCCATCACTACCGCTCTGGTAAGCCATATCTGGATTATAAGACACACCCCCATTTTACCCCCAGTTTTGTGGGAAAAAAGTGTGTCTTATAATCCGGAAAATACAGTATTTATAAAATGTTACTTAACTTTTTGTGTTAAGTTATGGTCATCTCATTCTAAGATGACACTAAAAAAATGAAAATCAATTGCAAAATACAAACATCATTCCTGATAATACAGTAATTTTATATAATATAATTTGATATATCTTTTCCGTTTTCTGTGCCTGGTCTTGTTAGAAATTCATAATATATTGCAGTTTTATGCCTGGTTATCTGATTTTCTGGATTATCTGATCCTGGATTAAAATAAATTCACTGTGTATATTAAAAATATTGGCAAACATTGAAAAATATTTTCAGAAAAGAGATAACTGGTTCACATTATCAGAGTTTGATTTGCTGCGCTCTGTTTGGAGAAGATGAAGGGCAGATACGTGTGTTTGACTAGATGAGTCGTGTACTTTCTGCTCTTGTAATTTAAATATTTGATTGTTAATTGTTGACAAAAGAAAAAGCAATTGAGAAAAAGTCCTTGAAAAGATAAATTTACCTCCGAGTTTTGAACATTAAAAAAATGCCTTAGATCCTTGTCAATGTACGTGGAAGATTCGCACAATGTGTACCCGGTACTCAGGTAAAGTAGAGAGGTTACACAGTGTTAAGGACTATTGTCAACAGCTTTCCTATCCAATGGTTGACTGTTCCAGAAAGTCACACAGTCATTATGTTAATTGCCAAGGGAAAGGAATAATATAGTGAATGCAGTCATAAGCAATGTAGAGCTGTAAAATAATGGGAACGGATTAGTGAAAAGCGAGCACTACCAGACTCGGGTGCTCGGTACTCGTATTAAGCAGATGGATGCTCGGATGGTCGAGACTTGAGTAGCTGAGTATAATGGAAGTCATTGAGTAATTCGAGCATTTTTCCTTGACCTTTTCCAGAAAAATGTTTCAGTTCCCCCTTGACTGCGGTTATACTCGGTATTCGAGTCGTGCCCATCCAAGAATTCAACTGCTCGGTACTCATAATGAGCAGATGGATGCTTGGATGGATGGAGCTCAGTATAATGGAAGTCATTGATGAACTTGAGAATATTTTCTTGTAATATTTTGGAAAAATGCTTGTGTTTCCCATTGAATTCAATTATACTCGGTACTCGAGTTGCACCCATTCAAGCATTTAACTGCTCATTACAAGTACCAAGCACTTGAGCATGGTAGTGCTTGCTCATCAATAGAAAGCATATTATGACAAAGAAATTCACTAATACTAGTGAAACTAGGGGCCATCCACAGATTTACAAGTCCACCAGAGATAGGAACAGAGGCATACATGACAATCTAGGGGTCCTACAATGAGAGTCATAATTAGGGACCGCCATGGGCATCCAACTGCCTTCAAACAGCCCATCAATTTCTGACATTGCATCATAGGCACCCACTGAGGATGACAGAGCCCTTCCATTAGATGCTATGGTTGCTGTTTCTCATAATATCTAAAGGATTAAACTGCTTTGATTAATAGCTAGCCTAAATTGCAGCAGTGGTGGTGGCCGCAGGTTATAGTTGCCAAATCTTGTGACAGGTTCCCTTTAATTTCCCACACACTTCTGCATTTTGGCCTAGTTTGTTTTTGCAAATAAACAACGACATGGTGTAATGTGTCATATGTTTTTGTTCACCTGGATAGAATGAGGCGTAATGTGCCATTTGCTATTAATAAAATTTTGGACCTCAACAAGGAGTTTTTTGACCTTTATAAAAGCAGACAGCAAAAACATCTATAAGATCTTGGTACATTTTTATTTTTATTTTTTTTCCCAAAATCTAATTTGCTACTAAAAAAATATGATAAATCCTAAAAAACATGATCTGCAGCTTAATTAAAACTTTTGCCCTGCTTAGCTCGCAATAATTGTGCTTTATCTTTACAGGGAACCTGTCACCTAAAATATGCGTTCTGACCTATCAGCAGACGCATGTGTGCCCTAATTACACCTCCCTACCCATCCTTGTGTTATAAAATTGTATAATAAAAAACGTTTTATTACCTTCATATTTCCTATGTAAATTAGAGAGCTTCTGGTCACAGCATGCGCGTCTGAAGCTGGCGCGTGAACACCCGGAAAAGATGCCTACCATAATGCGCGCAGGATAGAATGAGCGACGGTGACGTCACTCATGTGACTCCATGGTATCACGCCCACAGGGGCGTGATACCACTGAAAGTATGCAGACGTCCATAGGGCAAGGCACTGCCCCTGTGACCAAATACCCTGCTATTTGTCTCAGTTATTACAGGGGGAGGAGGGAGGGAGGAAAGACAGAGGAGAGGAAGGACAACCAGGCAAAGAGGAGCATGAATAACTAACAAAACCTGACCCACCTATTAGATATGCCGCTGCACCTATCAATCAAGTAACAGTGCACTTCACCAACTTTACTTGCTTATATTTCAGAAACTATACATCCGGTCTCACAACTAAAGGTATGTATAGAATCAGCATGATAGCGGCAGTATAGCACTGGCTTTAGTTTATATAGGAAAATCTTGGTGGTTGGTCCTCTTTAATGTGCAACATTGGGTACTTGGTAAGACTGAACATGGAGCAAAACAAAGGATGGTGTCCATAGAATAAAGGCCGCTTTACAAGCTGCGATATCGGTACCGATATCGCTAGCATGTGTACCCGCCCCCATCTGTTGTGCAACACGGGCAAATCACTGCCCGTGCCGCACAACATCGCCCAGACCCGTCACACTACTTACCTGCCCGGCGACGTCGCTGTGACCGGCGAACCGCCTCCTTTCTAAGGGGGCGGTTCGTTCAGCATCACAGCGACGTCACAGCTGCGTCACTGAACCACCGCCCAATAGAAGCGGAGGGGCGGAGATGAGCGGGACGTAACATCCCGCCCACCTACTTCCTTCCGCATAGCGGCCGGGAGGCAGGTAAGGAGAGCTTCCTCGTTCCTGCGGTGTCACACGGAGCGATGTGTGCTGCCGCAGGAACGAGAAACAACCTCGTTACTGCGGCAGTAACGATTTTTGAGAATGGACCCCCATGTCACCGATGAGCGATTTTGCACATTTTTGCAACGATGCAAAATTGCTCATAGGTGTCACACGCAACGGCATCGCTAATGCGGCCGGATGTGCGTCACCAATTCCGTGACCCCAACGAGTTCGCATTAGCGATGTCGTAGCGTGTAAAGCCCCCTTAAGGGAGACCAGAATATAAGACAGGTGTGTAAAAAGTCTGTTGACTTTGCCATTGTATTCATTTATTTTGGGTCATAAATTAATGCTAAAGTGCCCAGATAAGATAAATAGCATTCAACCAAACAGGCAGGTTTCTCTCTATAATTCCTATGTAATGCACACTGTGCACTAAAATGGAGCATATCGTGTGCTAAAATTGAGCATTCTGTATCATTTTACACTATTCCAGATTTGGTAAAGATGGGGATTAAAAATGCAAACATTTTGGCATTAAAATATTGATTAAGATGAGGGACCTGACAGTAAATAGTTAAGCTGAATGGATTTCGAGCATCTCTTTAGACTGACAATCCTGGCAATATATAGCTGATATCTTTTAATTAATGCACAAATCTACTTAAAGACTGTCTTGAATTTATTGCTCGCAAACAATGCTCTGAAATTGATTCTGTAATTTATTTTTCAAATCCATAGAACGTCGACAGTAGAAACTTCACTGAGAACATTCATAAGATGAAATGTATCTTTCAGTCTTCGTTTAGCCCCTCAGGCTAACAGAAAAGTCAACCACGAGTCAAGAAAATTGATAACATCCTGGTTATTGCAGATTTCTTACAGTGAAGCTTTCCTGCCATGTTCATTACGGTGCAATATATGAGTTCTGTACGGGAAGAAGTTATAAAAAGGCATACTGCGGCCGGTATAATATGAATAGGTAATCTGCAATCTTAAAGTGAAAGACCATGCATTTTCATCCCATCCTTGAATCGATTATATAGATTCAGAGTGATTCTCAAGAGTTCATCTCATCCAACTATTAAAGGGAATCTGTCACCAGATTTGGCGACTGTAACCTGCTGCCACCATCAGTGAGCCTTTATATACAGCATTCCAGAATACTATATATAAGAGCCAAGGCTGTGCTGTAGAGCGTAAAAGTCACTTTTATAATACTCACCTATGAGGGGCGGTCCAATCCAATGGGTGTGGCTGCTCTCCGGTCCGGCGCCTCCTCACTCCAGTCTGGCGCCTCCTCTATGCTGTGATTGCCATCCTCCTTCAACCCAACCCAAAATTGACGACATGTCCTACTTCATCCACATAGGCCGGCATTGCAGTCCTGCACAGGTGTGCATTGATCTGCCCTGCTCAGGGCAGATCAAAGTATTTTAGTGCGCATGCGCAAGTATTCTTTCCCCTTTCCTCATGCCTGCGTATTACAGTAGTTTGATCTGCCCTGAGCCAGGAAAATCAAAGCGTGCCTCTGAAGGATTGAAATGCTTGCTTGTGTGGATGATGTAGGACAGTGTTTCTCAACTCCAGTCCTGAAGACCCACCAACAGATTATGTTTTCAGGTTTTCCTCAATGTTAGACAGGGAATAGTTGCATCACATGAGCATCATTAAGGAAATCTGGAAAACCTGACTAAGGAAAACCTGAAAACATGATCTGTTGGCGGGTCTTGAGGACTGGAGTTGAGATACGATACGATGCACGTTATTCATCCCGTGGGAATTATGGTATCACAGCAGCACAACTTAAATAACATGAATTACTTAATTGACAAGACAGTAGAGTTGACAGAAGAACATTATACATTAGATTAGGTCATACACAGCGGGTAAACTAAAACACTGATGTAGGACATGTCATCCATACTTAGAGGGGTAGAAGGAGGACGGCGATCACAGCAGAGAGAAGGTGCCAGACTGGAGAGGACACACCGGACCAGAGAGCAGCGACACCCATCCAACCGGAGAGGTAAGACACCCATCGGCCTGGACCGCCCCTGTAGGTGAGTATTATAAAAGTGATTTTTACATTCTACAGAGCAGCCTGGGCTCTTATAGACAGTATTCTGGAATGCTGTATATAGGCACTTACTGGTGCTGGCCGCAGGTTATAGTCGCCAAATCTGGTGACAGCTTCCCTTTAATCATTATCAGAATGACTGTGTCTTGTCTATTGTTTTAAGTTATCTAGCGTCTTACAAAATCCAAACACAAGGAGTGGCTATTGCCATGATATATTAATATGGCTTATTTCTAGAATCTGCCTTGATTATGTGACCTTTAAACAGCCATGGGCACCAAAAAACGTTGGGGCAGAAGTCTTTTTGGCATTCCTCCTCGACAGTAGAGCTCTTAAATACCCAAATTTCAATCAAATCATATAAATTTACTTTAAAAAAAAAAATGTTCATTTGTGAGACAAGAACATGTTGCACTGTAACAAGTCAGGAACAATCTGTAATTGTAAGAAAAGCTTTCCATTTTGAGTAAAGAGAAAATATAATTAAAATTCATGAATTTTCTGCATTAACCTGATACTTGAAATATTTTTCTTGACGTTCGTATAGTATTATCAACAGTTCTCTGAACTGCAACAATATCATTGGGAAAACGATTATTTTTCTTAATAAAAGTCATTAACTACTGCTTTTCTGGCTAATGGTTCTGATTGCTTTTACTTTTATTTCATTGCAGATGTGTCGCTAAAGAACTTAAGTGACCATAATTGCTGTAATTATTAGAAACAGTTCTTCTAAAGTTGAAAAAACATTTCATAAAACTACGACAATTTCATGCATGCGTGCATCTTTTATTCCAGGATATTTCATACTAAAAAGTAAAAATTTCATGAACTGTTTATGTGAGCATAGATAACTCTCAATGTATACAGTATATACCCTATACAGCAGATGTAATTGGTGCACAACCTTCTCTGGTCTGAAGGTCATTTTGTAAGGTCATTTTTCTTCAGGGCTCATCCACATGGGAGTTACATAAAATATCACAGAACCTGAATGTTTTAGGACTTTATTTATTGTGGGCAGGAAAAGTACACTATTTTCATACATATTAGGTTATACTTATGCAGAATATAAAGCCATTTCTATCTGATGGCCATTTAGAAGTTCTCTTTTCAGAGCTTTGTGAGAAAATACACTCCTTCGATGCTATTTGAACTTCAAATTAGTAAGATTTTTTCTTTACAAGAGCTTGAGAAATCAATACAGTAAAGCCTAAAGGATGGTGTACAGGAGACTTCTAGTTTATGTCATGCGCGGTCCGGATTCGGGTTTGCGGATCACTACTACCATGTTGAACTCTGTCCACACTACTGAGTCCGACAAACAACCTATTATGTACTGCCTGGATAGTGTTATGGGGGGCTGTCTGATAACCTAAAGGAGTATCAGACAGTCAGGGTCCACCGTGCAAAGACTTTGCTGCAGACTATGGCAGAGTGCAATACCTCTGTTAACTCACAGAAGCATATAATAAGTAAAGCAATTCCTCCCTTACTTGGAGGGTGTGTGGAATGATCTCTGTTAATAATCACAGAGACAAAGGCAATGTGTGCGAAATGGCACCTACCTAGGTCCGCTCTTCTAGTGGTGCAAAAGAGACGAACAGCAGCGTAAGCCGCACAAAGCTCCTACCTGCGTTCGCTCCACTAGTGTGCGAGGACACGAACCACTAGATATGGCACCTGCCTAGGTCCGCTCTTCTAGTGGTGCAAAAGAGACGAACAGCAGCATAAGCCGCACAAAGCTCCTACCTCTGTTCGCTCCCCTAGTGTGCGAGGATACGAACAACTGCCAGGCGCAGTATAAGGAACGTTACCCTAGCGGCAACGTCCACCTACGAGTCGAACCACAAGGCCCAGCCAGACCATGTGCCTCAGGCACCTGCCTATGTCCGCTCCCCTAAGAGGTAAGGATACGGACAGCAGCCGAAGCTGTAAGGTATAAGAACGCTACCCTGCCGGTAGCGCTCACCTAGCATAGACAGAGGAATGCCTAGAGGAACGCGCACAGAGCGTCTACTCTTATGCATGAACCAAGAGGACTGAGCGCCATGCGGCGTGTGTCAGGGTCTTATATAGACTCTGTGCCTCATCCAAGATGGAGGACACCAGAGCCAATCCGCTGCCAGAACGACAGGAGTGACGTCATGCTGGCCTATCACCGAGCAAGGCATCACAAGCACATGACCAGCGACCAATCGGCATAGAAGGTGTCAGAGACATGTGACCTCGTGTCAGCGATGATGTCACCCGCACATGTGCAATGGCTCCAAGATAGGACTTAGTCTCCGGCGCTCGCACATGTGCAGTAGCAAGAAATCTGGACTTAGTCTCCAGCGCTCGCACATGTGCAGTAGCAAGAAATCTGGACTTAGTCTCCAGCGCTCGCACATGTGCAGTAGTAAGAAATCTGGACTTAGTCTCCAGTGCTCGCAGCAACCGTAACAGATAGGCACCCGCAGTTGGCTACTACCAGGTTGGACTCTGTACACACTTCAGATTCCAACAAGCAACCTGGCTTCCATTGAGGGGCTCTGTTCTGTCGGGCGTCAGCTGTTATGCTACCACTGCTTTGGGCACTTTAGGAGTTAATGCCTCCTGGAGCAGTGTGTGGCTTCTCAGAGAACCAGGTTGCTAATCACCATCTTCAGCTGGTCTTTTCCTACTTAAGTCTGGAGAGTTTTCTGACTTGTCGTCGAAGATAGCATCTGCTTACCTGTTGTGATATCCCGGCGGCCATGGCGATCTTCCGATTGGTGAACAGTAATTTGTTGTCTGTGCTGTATGAAACTTTCCTGGTGTGACTTTCTACATCCCTTTTAGTTTACCCCTCCGGTGTCTTTTTGTCTTCTCTCTGTGGATATTTGCAGTGTGTGTGAGTTTCAGTTTTACCCCCGTGTCTCTGTTTTGTGGGAGGTGAATTACTGTGTGTTCTGCCCACCCCTGGCTGGGGCTGCGGGGCTATTACGTCAGGGCCCATTAGGAGACAGGGCCAGGTTGGGGGCCCAGACCTCCCTACCTTCAAGGGTATCTTTGGGGTGAGATTGAGCTCAGGGATCCAAGTCTTAGGGCCAGCATAGGTCCCCCTGTGTACCCTAATCACAAGTGACAGTTTATTAGCTCATGTGTCTTTTATATAGGGTCTCAGACAATGAACAAGCTCCTTCTAACCTAAGCACCAATAAGAGCAGTAGGGGTATGAATAGAAATGAGAAACTTCCCCTCCCATCAGTGGTACTTTATCACCATTATATCATAAAGTTATAACAAGATTGATACCATAAGAACAAAATGGATTCTCTTGTCTCACAATCTCCCCTTTTGTGACTTTGCTACCTGCTTGACCTCAGTTCCCTACCAGGGCACCCATAATTATAACACAACACTAATGGATCTCTTCTTGTATCAGATCCATATTCTACATCCAGGGGTTCTTTAAATGGATTTCCCTTACACATGGCCATGGCTACTTTTTGAATAACACAGATTAGCACCTTTTATGGCTACATATATCAGCAACCAGAATAATACCAGTTGCATACATGTGTGTGATATTCCTGAAAGTCACCCATGTAACTAATTGGCTGGTTCAAGAAAGAAAATGTTTTTCCCACCATGAATCCTTGTTTTACATAGTGTTTGTGTAACCATTCCTTTTTTATTTTGACTATTTCCTATATATCAAAACCAGGTAGTCACGAAAGAGTTAATTCTCCTTGGCAGCTACACAATCCCCACACAGATGTACACCAGCCAATCAGACCCTACTCACCCCCTCCCCAGGAAAAAGGGAGGAGGCGAGAGGAGCTAGGGAAGTGCAGAGAAGAGTTTAGTTTCAGTTGTGCTGTGGTCAGTGAAGCACTGACAGGGGAAGCTTGCAGCTCCCCAGAGAAAGTTGTAGCCAGGGTTGGAGCCATGGACTACCGGACTAGGTGGCAGTGAGGGCCACAGGCGACGGAGATCCGGCAGCGGGGAACCTGAAGCGACTGGGACAGGTTTGTAGCCTGCCGGTGCCGGGAGAGGGACCTAGTCCGGAGGCCGTTGAAGTGGACTAGTCCAGACACGAGGGAGACAGACAGAGAGAGTGGAAGGAAGGGCCCTGGCTGTACATCTGGGTGTGGGACCCAAAGACACCCGTCAAAGGTGACCGGCCATTTGGCAAGTTGGTTGACAAAACACACTCTGTGTTTACTGACTCCACACATCAGTGCAGCCTCATCCAGCACCCCGACTACTAACTGTAAGTTGCTTATTTCCTGCCTCTTAAAGACTGCTCCCTGCAATCCTTGCCACCACCACAACTTCCAACTGGGCCCTGGGACTACAACTCCCCTACCCGTGGAGGGGATCCCACCTTGCTGACCTGCTCCACCAGTCCCGGGAACGGTCCCCAGAGGCACCATCTCATCACCGCAACCCACGGGTGGCTCGAGCCCGGGTCCGGTTCCCACTCGAGCCACAGTAAAGCCCCGGATCCGAGTATCCCCGAGCAGCCCCCCTAGCTACGGTCTGGCCCCCGCCCGCAACATTTTGGCATCACGAACAGGATTCTTACCCCATCCGTGACCTGGATGACGTGCGCCTTATAATCCGTGAACTGTTTGAAAATTTTTACCTGCTGCAATCCTGCCCACAATTTTTTGGCGCCAAAACAACGGCACCATCTTCTTCTTCCCTGAAAACGGCGCAAAGTTGAAGCCCGCCCCCGTGGGAACACGGCTGGAAGGAGGACCCTGAAGCCGAAATTGAAACTAAAGAGTGGAGCAAAAGGAGTGCTCGCAAAAGACCAAGGGGGGGCAGGCAGAGAAGCCGCGGCATGTAACCAGAACTGTGAAGTGCAGCGACGCCAGGACTCTGAAAAATTCCGTTCCTGGACACAAGAGCGGCAAGATGTCACAGCAGGCTGCAACCCTGATGACATCCCATCCAGCCCCGGCAGTCCGCCCGGCCTAAACAAAGATGACGTTGGCCCTGGCAGTCCGCCCGGCCACAACAGAGATGACGTCGGCTCCGGCAGTCTGCCCAGCCGCAACGACGGCAGCACCCGTCCTGAAATCTCCCCCAGCTGCAGCGCTAGCCGCTCCCAAATGCCCTGTCTCGGCTGTGGAACAGCAGGAGTGTACCTGCCGAGAAGAGGAGCAGGCAACTGAGCGTTGGGGCTCTCAGCAGTTAGCAAGGCTGGTTGTAGCCGGTGCTGAGGGCATCCGAGTGGGCCTGGCTCCTGAGCAGAAGGCAGAGCACGGAACCCATACCTCATACTGGGAGCGGCGGCAGCAGCAGTAGTGGTAGCGGAACATGGACGCCTACCCGCAAGTTTAAAAAATTACTGTTTTATGGACTGTCACCCCTGTTGAACGTCCTCATGTTCCCGGAGGAGGCCTTCTCCACAGCAGGTGGGGGGTGACAGGACAGTTAAAGGTTAAGCAAACATACCTCCTGATATGGGAAGATGTATGGTTGTAATGTGATAACTTTTTTATTTCCCGTTAAAATAAACGTCAGTGGCCGGACAACCCGCAGACGGGCTGTATTCAACCAAGGGGGAATGAGATGCCCTGGCAAAACCAGGTAGTCACAGAAAGAGTTAATTCTCCTTGGCAGCTACACAATCCCCACACAGATGTACACCAGCCAATCAGGCCCTACTCACCCCCTCCCCAGGAAAAAGGGAGGGGGCGAGAGGAGCTAGGGAAGTGCAGAGAAGAGTTTAGTTTCAGTTGTGCTGTGGTCAGTGAAGCGCTGACAGGGGAAGCTTGCAGCTCCCCGGAGAAAGTGGTAGCTGGGGTTGGAGCCCTAGACTACCGGACTAGGTGGCAGTGAGGGCCACAGGCGACGGAGAACCTGAGATGACCGGGACAGGGTTGTAGTCCGCCGGTGCCGGGAAAGGGACCCAGTCTGGAGGCCGTTCAAGTGGACTAGTCCAGACACGAGGGAGACAGACAGAGAGAGTGGAAGGAAGGGCCCTGGCTGTACATCTGGGTGTGGGACCTGAAGACACCCGCCAAAGGTGACCGGCCATTTGGCAAGTTGGTTGACAAAACAGACTCTGTGTTTACTGACTCCACACATCAGTGCATCCTCATCCAGCATGACTACCAACTGTAAGTTGCTGATTTCCTGCCTCCTAAAGACTGCTCCCTGCAATCCCTGCCACCACCACATCTCCCAACTGGGCCCCGGGACTACAACTCCCCTATCCGTGGAGGGGGTCCCACCTTCCTGCCCCGCTCCACCAGTCCCGGGAACGGTCCCCAGAGGCAATGGCGGTGCCACATTCTGATCACCGCAACCCACGGGTGGCATTACAGACAATACCCTGTAAATATCCCCTTTTTCACTTGTGGGCGGCGGACCGCTGCTCAAGCCCGGATCCGGTTCCCACTCGAGCCACAGTAAAGCCCCGGATCCGAGCATCCCTGAGCAGCCCCCCTAGCTATGGTCTGGCCCCCGCCCACAACAATGGTGTGTTGAGAGACTCGTTCTGTTGGTGCTGTGACTCTTTACAAAGGCTATTGTGGATCCAAATGGGTTTTCCCTCAAGCTTCAGCAAAGTTGCTGTGGTCAGGAGAAGCTGGATCGGCCCATGAAATCTTGTCTTGTGGCTCTTTCACTTGTCTTTTTAGGATCACCCAGTCTCCTGGCTTGAAACCATATGCTCCTGACACTGATATAGGATCTGGAATTGAAGAATACACTTGTTTATCACAGAAGCAAATACAAAGAGCAGTCCAGCTCACTTGTTATAGTTCATTGGAGACCAGCACTTTTTGACCGTGCACGGACCAGAAGGAGAAAGCCAACTCCAAGCAGATAAGGAGATAAATTTGTAGAATTGTCCAGCAAACAGGTCCAAAATTTAAAAGCAAACATTTTTTTCTTTATTTCATCGTAGATAAAATTCCATCATGTCAAGTACAAAACCCATAGAGCAGGAGGACGCGTTTTGGATATCACATCCTGGAGACAGAATAAGGATGTGATATCTGAAACGTGTCCTTCTGCTCTATGGTTTTTGAACTTCACATGATGCAAATTTATCTACGATGAAATAAAGAAAAAAAAATACTTTTAAATTTTGGACCTGTTTGCTGGACAATCCTACACATTTATCTCCTTACTTGTTTATCACACTATTTGGTCAATTATATAAGGCTATCATGCTGTATCTGAAGTATCTGTGTAAAATACAAACGCACCTTCAAAACAGTGAAAGTTGCAGTATTCTCACAACAGTGTCCCTGAAATAGTTACAAACATAGTACCCTTACAGTGTCACCACCACAATTATTATCCTCTTCATCTCCAACAATGGCATCATGCAGAGTTTTGTAAGAACTTCGCCGGCTTTCATGGCAGTGTCAGGCTCTGTTCACATTGCAGATTATGACATTCCGCTCTATGGTTTCTCTGGTGTCTCTGATTAACACAGCCAGACATGGGTGTTGGCATGCTGTGTGCTCAGTCATATTCTAGCAAGAGTTAACCTCTGATAGCCTGCTTGTTAGGTTCCTTTGATCACATGTTGTGAGGAAGCCAATCACATCTGCTCCTCTCATATTTAAGCTGGATGAAATCTTCTACCTATGCCAGCTATAGGTTGTACTGTGCTGGTCTGTGTGTTTTGGTGTCTCAGACTATGTGGAAAGTGTTGCTTTTTGCCTGGAATAGTTGTGGAGATTACCTGTTGTTTTGTTGTTTCCTCCCTGCTCTTGTTTTCCTCCTTATCTTTTATTGTCTTATACCTCTGTGAGAGCATGTTGTGTGACAGAGTTTTGGCTTCCTCTGTCTGTCTATTTTTGTGTGTTTAATCTCACTCCTGTCCTAGTCACCCCTGGGATTTTTGCAATTGACTCATCACCTTTTTCTCAAGGGGAGTCTAAACAGAGGTACTTCATTCAGAGCTCATATCACGTTATGTGCTTGAAGACCTCCCTGGACAGATCATATTAGGCTTCCCCTGGTTTGCATTACATAACCTCATTGTTGACTGGAAAACCCAAGACATAATTAAATGGAGCTCTTATTGTAAGTAATACTGTCTAAGAACCTGTATTTCGGTGATAACCACTAGTTTTCCGAAACCTCTATCAGATTTTGATGATGTGATCTCTGAGTCAGGAGTTGCCACCGCATAGACCTTATAACTGCACAATAAGGTTGAAGCCTGGGGCAAAGTTATAACTTGTTGGGCTCTGAGAGACTAGCTCTTACAGAGTATATAATGGAGAGTTTGGCTAATGGACACATTAGGCCATCCTCATCTCCTGTGGCTGCAGATTTTTTTGGGGGGTAAAATGAAGGATGGTGGACTACGACCATGCCTGGAAATCCTTGAGCTTAACCAGATAACGGTTTGTAATCCATATCCCCTGCCACTCATTCTGGACTGATTTAATTAGATTGCCGGCGCTAAATGGTTCTCTAAACCCTACTTGAAGGGGGCTTATAATCTGATCAGGGTCAGACTTTGGGATTAGTGGAAGACGGCGTTCAATGCGCCCAAAGTGTTCTTCGAAAATTTGCTGATGCCATTTGGTCAAACCAAAACACCAGTATTCCAGCATTTTGTTAACGATGTGTTTTCTCCTCTGTTAGGGAAATTTGCAATTATGGTATTTATCTTCATGACATTCTCAAAACTTTTTGGGATTTTGGGTCTCATTTGCTTTCTTCCCTGCTCTTGGTGTTCCTCCTTATCTTTTATCGTCTTATACCTCTGTGAGAGCATGTTATGTGACAGAGTTTTGTTTACCTGTCTGTTTTTGTGGGTTTAATCTCACTTCTGTCCCGGTGTCACGCTGGTTTCTTTCCAGCGAGACTCGTCCTCATGTAATCGGACATTTTTTCCTTTTAGCATCTGAGGGGTTAATGCTTCTTTTGCAAGTCTGCTTAGAGGCATTCCCTCAGGAGCTGTAAGTTATTAATTAGGCTGGACCGTTAAAGGTTCCAGCATCCTTCACACAGTGCTGGTTATTGTCTCTCCACAGTTGATAGAGACAGCCTGTGTGTTTGGTCATGCTTTATCCTAGTTCCTGTAGCCTTCTACAAACAAGGTGTAGTTTGCAGAAGCAACATTATTTTGTTGTTTTTCTTTATTTTATTTTTGTATTGTTCCCTGGAGTTTTCCCACTGAACAGGTAGGGGGTCTCTAGACCAGGGTCCGTGTAGAAGACAAGGACAGGTCGGAGGGACACGTCTCGCTACCTTCAAGTGTATCCGTGGCTTGAGGACAAGTCAGGGTTCTCTAGCTTATAGTGTCAGAGAAGACCCTGTCCCTGTATAGCGTTCCATACGCGTGACACCTGGTCCCACCTGGGAGAGGGGGTATCAGATCAGAGCTGATCAGGGGCAGGACCAGGAAGGAGACTCACCCCCACCTTTAGGGGTATCACTGAGACTAAGGATAGCATAGGGCTCCCTAGCTTGAGGGTCAGCTTAGGAGCCCAAGTTTCCAGCTATCCTCAGTCATCATGACAAATGGTGCCAATTACAGTGTTTTCACAATGATAGTACCCTAATAACATTGCCAACCCCTGTGACCTCATAACAGTTTTAACCACAGTGCCCTTTTAACAGTGCCAACTGTAGTGCTTTTATGACACTTACAACCATGGCACCTTCACAATAGTGACTGTCATGGTATGTTCACAACAGTGCTACTGTAATTAAAGTTATCCCACAATAGTTACAAACACAATAACCTCACAACATTGCCAACCACAGTGCCATCATTACAGTGACAGGAGGTGGTATCCTCACATTGCCAACAATGGTCCTATGAGTATCAGTTACAGAGATACCTGCTGAATGCTAGATGCAAAGCTTCCCTGAATGCCAACAATAGAGCCGTAAGAGTCCTAGTTACAGATCCTCAAAAAAGATAGCCACAGAGACTGCTATAATATGAGGACTTGAAAATAAAGCATTCCTACATTCTTCTTATAATAGGCTTAGTACATCACAGTCGTGAAATTGACATTTTCTTTTTCTCTGTTTGCTTTTACTCGTTTCTTGTTTTGCTTTAAGAATTATACAATGTTTATATAGATATGAAACTAAAAGAATGTGAATGCAGGTATTTACTCAACTTTAATTTAAATTTAATTTAATTTTTTTCCAATAATACGAGTACAACCTATTTCCATGTGCCCTATCTCAAAATATAAATCTCAGGGATACCATTACCAAATGCATCTGTAAAGGCCCCGTCACACAAAGAGATAAATCTTTGGCAGATCTGTGTTTGCAGTGAAATCATGGACATATTGTTCCATTTGTACACAGCCACAAACCTGGCACTGATTGTGTGAAGCCCCTCACCTGTAGCGGTCACCTCTGGGACTTCAGGGACTTCTCTCCACCTCCCGGGATGCCACAGGGTCTTCACTTAATGGGAACTTCTGGCAACAGGTATGTGGGGTTTATGTACATGGGATTTGTGATGACACTCTCGGTTTGCGATCAGGGTAGTGATCGCCACTGCAGTTTAACGAGCGTCTGGGGTTGATGGTGTCTGCAGTCTGGTGGTATGGCCTCCTGAGAGTGAGGCTGGCCCCAGGGGCTCAGGTGTAAGTGCGTGGAACTACAGGTCGCAGAAGAACTCACACACAGTCCAAAATGTCTTTCAGGGTTTTTACTCACGTTCAGTTGTTTCTGTGAGGCAACCCGGGCGATACTGAGACAGACCAGAGGGAACCAGGTATCCTTCAGGCTGGTATAGGGGTGACTGCTGACTCGCCTTCCTAGCACTTCTTGTTTCGGATAACCCCCAACTTGAAGTATATGGGATTCATCCAGGGAAGTCGCATCTGCCTTTTCTCCCCTTTCTGTCTCGTTTGCCGGCAGCGTGCACCAAGTAAAGATGGGTTCTTGCCCTATCTCACTTATGGGCCCCCTCGTTGCTGCTGATGCTGCGGACTCTGTGTTGGTTGGTGAGAAACCTGAAGTGCCCTCACCAGCAGGTTTTAGCAGACCACTAAATGGATGTCTGGCTCTAGGGACCTGTCCCCGTACGTGCCTGGTCTACCAGGAGTCCCCGTACTCAACTACCTCGCTTCTTCCTGAGGTATCTTTCAGACTGACTGTGTGGCAACCGAACTCCCCCGCAAACAGCCACTACACATGCAGGGTCTGACTAGCGTGTCTGCGTGCCCGCTCTCCGCTTCAGACAGGCATGTCCTCCTCCACTCTCCTCTGACTGACTACCACTGCACACTAGCTTCCAGCCTCTCCACCCACCACTTGCTGAGAATTGAAAGTTAACCTCTTCCAGAGGCTACCAAAGGGTCCCTTCTAATGGTGTGGGAGACCTGGTCACTATATGTCTGTGTGTACACACCTCATTCTGGCCTTTTGGAATTACCTGGAAGCACTGTCCCAGCATGGGTGCAGTACTCTGTGGTGCCAGACCAGGTCAGGGGCGCCACAATTATCCACAATGTCACTGCAACCACAGATCTGCCAAAGATTTATCTCTGTATGTGACAGGGCCTTAAGGGTAAGTGCCCACGATCAGGACCCGCTGCGTCCAGATTACAGCGAGTCCTGACCTGCGGGGCTGCGAGTCTCCTCCGCAGGAGTTCGGGCCACTGCGGTCTCTCGCTTGTGTTCTCCCTACGGAGGATGCTTGCAACTCCACAGCAAGGAATTGACATGCTCCGGTCTGGAAAGACGCACTACAGGTCAGTGTTTGCTGCACAAAAAACAAGCACAGTGGGCACAGGATTTCTACAAATCTCACCCACTGTGCTTGCACTGTACAACACAGCGTTTTGGACGCAGCTGAAGCATGCTGCGTCCAAAAACGCAGCAAACACTGATCTTGGGCACGCAGCCTTAGGGGCACTTTGCACACTACGACATCGCAGGTGCGATGTTGGTGGGGTCATGTCGAAAGTGACGCACTTCCTGCGTTGCTCTCGACATCGTAGTGTGTAAATCCTAGATGATACGATTAACGAGCGCAAAACGTCGTAATCGTATCATCGGTGTAGCCTCGGTGAATTCCATAATTACACTGACGTGACGGTCCGATGTTGTTCCTCGCTCGCTGTGTGTGAAGTCGCAGGAGCGAGGAACATCTCCTACCTGCGTCACCACGGCTCCCCTCAGCTATGTGGAAGGAAGGAGGTGGGCGGGATGTTTAAATCCCGCTCATCTCCGCCCCTCCGCTCCTATTGGCCGCCTGCCGTGTGACGTCGCAGTGACGCCGCACGACCCGCCCCCTTAATAAGGAGGCGGTTCGCCGGCCAGAGTGACGTCGCACGGCAGGTGAGTGCATGTGAAGCTGTCGTAGCGATAATATTTCCTATGGCAGCTATCACAAAGATATCGCAGCTGCGACGGGGGCGGGGACTATCGCGCTCGGCATCGCATCATCGGCTTGCGATGTCGTAGTGTGCAAAGCCCGCCTTAGTCTGCAAGACACAACCTGTCCCTGGATGATCAGCAACAAATTACTGTATCATTAGCAGCTACCAGAGGTTAGAGGTTCTGAAGATTTCGACCATGTGAAGTCCTTCGGAGAATATGTATACCACTGTGGTAGCACAATGGTTTTATACAAAGTTCATAACATTCACAATGTATTGCCGCAATGTTAACTGCACAATGCATATACCTTTCATTAATCATTGGAAAGTGTATGTATCCGCTCACCTGTGGTATGAAGGAGACCAATGCTTCCCAGACACGTGCAAGGATAAACCAGCTGGCAATCTTGTAAGGAGACTTTTCCAAAAAATCCAGCACCGAATCAAGGAAATATATTAAAAATATGACGTTTATTGACGCGTTTCGAACTGTATAGTTCTTAGTCTGTCTGAGACAGACTAAGAACTATACAGTTCGAAACGCGTCCTCTCCGTTTCCCTGCTCTGGACCCTAATTGGACTTTTAATATGTTTCAATAAACGTCATATTTTTAATATATTTCCTTGATTCGGTGCTGGATTTTTTGGAAAACTTTCATTAATCATTACAGTCATCCTTGAAAGCCACTTTCTCTGTGCTATTGTACTATTTGTAGTGCAGTTTTGATTATCTGTGTTAGACTCCCTAGGTGAGATGGGCACAAGGCAGCAGATAGGTGAGGCACATTGGACACGGACATTTAAGGGACTGAAAACTGCAGGTAGACAAGAGATGTTCAGAGAACTGAAGACAGGCAGCTGGAATACTGAAAACCCCAGGGGGGGCAGGAAATGTCCAGGAGACCAAAGGCAGGCAATTGTGATGCTGGAAACCCCAGGCAGAAAGGAGACGTCCAGGAAACTGAAGGAAGGCAGGTGGGATGCTGGAAACAACAAGGAGGTGGGAGATATCCAGGAGACCAAAGGCAGACAAGTGGAATGCTTGAAACCCCAGTTAGGTGGGAGACATCTGTCGCGGGCGGGGAGGGCGCTGCGCTCACCACGCTCGGGTCCGGCGCTGCTGCTGCTGCTGCTCGGTGGCTCGAGCTGTAAGCCGGATCCGGGGACTTGAGCGGCGCTCCTCACCCGTGAGTGAAAGGGTGGGTAGTTTGGTTTGGGGAGTTGGTCCGTGACGCCACCCACGGTTTGTGGTGAGATTGGGACACCACCGCTGCTCTGGACGGGGATCCCGGGAGCGATGACAGGGAGCAGCTGGGATGTTGTTTCCCCCTCCGTGGGTAGGGGTTGGTTGTACCGGGGCCCGGTGAGGTGTCGGGGAGGCAGGGTTGGCGAGGTGCAGGGTCGCGGGGGCAGCGCGGTGTCAGATGGCACGGTGGTACTCACTCAGCCAAGAATGGATACAGAGTCTCCGGTAAAACAAACGGCTGGATGGACGGGTCCCGCAGCCGGCTGCTGTGGTTACTCCCGGAAGGTTGGTGGTGGCTGCCTTTCCCTGCACCTGTTGTGTATCTTCGGTCCCGATGGCTTCCCACCGGTAACCAGCTTGCATATGTGCCGGAGGAGCCCCTTTTGCCCGCAGGCTCTGGCCCTGGGAACTCTAGCTGTGGCGGTAGCTACAGTTAGGTCCAGAAATATTTGGACAGTGACACAAGTTTTGTTATTTTAGCTGTTTACAAAAACATGTTCAGAAATACAATTATATATATAATATGGGCTGAAAGTGCACACTCCCAGCTGCAATATGAGAGTTTTCACATCCAAATCGGAGAAAGGGTTTAGGAATCATAGCTCTGTAATGCATAGCCTCCTCTTTTTCAAGGGACCAAAAGTAATTGGACAAGGGACTCTAAGGGCTGCAATTAACTCTGAAGGCGTCTCCCTCGTTAACCTGTAATCAATGAAGTAGTTAAAAGGTCTGGGGTTGATTACAGGTGTGTGGTTTTGCATTTGGAAGCTGTTGCTGTGACCAGACAACATGCGGTCTAAGGAACTCTCAATTGAGGTGAAGCAGAACATCCTGAGGCTGAAAAAAAAGAAAAAATCCATCAGAGAGATAGCAGACATGATTGGAGTAGCAAAATCAACAGTCGGGTACATTCTGAGAAAAAAGGAATTGACTGGTGAGCTTGGGAACTCAAAACGGCCTGGGCGTCCACGGATGACAACAGTGGTGGATGATCGCCGCATACTTTCTTTGGTGAAGAAGAACCCGTTCACAACATCAACTGAAGTCCAGAACACTCTCAGTGAAGTAGGTGTATCTGTCTCTAAGTCAACAGTAAAGAGAAGACTCCATGAAAGTAAATACAAAGGGTTCACATCTAGATGCAAACCATTCATCAATTCCAAAAATAGACAGGCCAGAGTTAAATTTGCTGAAAAACCAGCTGAAGCCAGCTCAGTTCTGGAAAAGTATTCTATGGACAGATGAGGCAAAGATCAACCTGTACCAGAATGATGGGAAGAAAAAAGTTTGGAGAAGAAAGGGAACGGCACATGATCCAAGGCACACCACATCCTCTGTAAAACATGGTGGAGGCAACGTGATGGCATGGGCATGCATGGCTTTCAATGGCACTGGGTCACTTGTGTTTATTGATGACATAACAGCAGACAAGAGTAGCCGGATGAATTCTGAAGTGTACCGGGATATACTTTCAGCCCAGATTCAGCCAAATGCCGCAAAGTTGATCGGACGGCGCTTCATAGTACAGATGGACAATGACCCCAAGCATACAGCCAAAGCTACCCAGGAGTTCATGAGTGCAAAAAAGTGGAACATTCTGCAATGGCCAAGTCAATCACCAGATCTTAACCCAATTGAGCATGCATTTCACTTGCTCAAATCCAGACTTAAGACGGAAAGACCCACAAACAAGCAAGACCTGAAGGCTGCGGCTGTAAAGGCCTGGCAAAGCATTAAGAAGGAGGAAACCCAGCATTTGGTGATGTCCATGGGTTCCAGACTTAAGGCAGTGATTGCCTCCAAAGGATTCGCAACAAAATATTGAAAATAAAAATATTTTGTTTGGGTTTGGTTTATTTGTCCAATTACTTTTGACCTCCTAAAATGTGGAGTGTTTGTAAAGAAATGTGTACAATTCCTACAATTTCTATCAGATATTTTTGTTCAAACCTTCAAATTAAATGTTACAATCTGCACTTGAATTCTGTTGTAGAGGTTTCATTTCAAATCCAATGTGGTGGCATGCAGAGCCCAACTCGCGAAAATTGTGTCACTGTCCAAATATTTCTGGACCTAACTGTATATTGGCCTTTCTCTGTCTGGACGGTTGCCTTCAATCGGGTCTTTGCTGCTAGGAAACCCCGGAGGTTCCAGTCGCTAACGGATTTGACCTGTTTAACGGCGACTCCAAGCCTGGTCGGGGTCCGCAGGCCCTGCCGGTTTGTGCTGGCTTCTCATCGCTCACCGGTTCGGTACCGGCAGGCCACCGCCCGTCCCCGGTCCTACGGTTCCGCGTCGATCGGCCTCTCCTGCAGACGGCCACCACCGTCTGCCAACCTTGCTCTCAGTGCCCGGGCCACGTACCCAGACACGGTCAGTCTGCTCCTCTACCACTACTTCACTCCTTCTCCTTCACTCTCCCTAACTGTTCTGACTTCCTTTCCCGCCTCCAGGACTGTGAACTCCTCAGTGGGTGGGGCCAACCGCCTGGCTCCACCCCACCTGGTGTGGACATCAGCCCCTGGAGGGAGGCAACAAGGATTTGTGTGTGACTGGTGTGCCTATCTCGGGGTGTGGGGTGTGTTGTTGTAGTACCTGTGACGACCTGGCTAGTCCAGGGCGCCACATTCCCCCTTGGTTAAATGCAGACCGTCTGCTGGCTGCCCATCCATCACCGGTTTTATTTATTTATTTATTTATTTTTTTAAACCTGTAAAAGAGGTAGAAAACATGTAAACAGTAAACACAAGTATTTTTATGAAACTTCCCCTAACGGGAGGCATGGTACTTTTCACGTTACAAACACATTTTATTAGCAGTCACGGTCGGCTTTCGCTCTCTCCCGCCCAAACAACCTGGCCCTGATGCTGCACCTAAGAAGTGGGCAGCACCCCTTGACCCCAGTCCATATCCAGGCTGCCCGAGCGGGTACGGGTAAGACGTTTCGCACCCTACGGTCACTTCAGGGGACCCGCGTCCATGAGGAACCCCTGACCCCCGGAGGATGGCCACCGGTCCAGGTGGTGGCCGAGCCCTTGCCTAATCTGCTGCGGGCCCTTCCTCCAATCTGCCTCTCCAGAGGCAGCTACGGAATTATGCCAGCATATTTACATTCCACAAGTTTGTGGTTGCCCTGCGAGTTCTCGGGCATGTCCGTAAGTAGTTCCTTACGCATGGTGCAGAGGGTCCCTACGTTGACAAACTTGCCGGCAACGGCCGGTTCAATCACGGTTGACAATCAGATTAGCATCTCGGTTGATTACTTTCACTCACAACAGTACTGATGGTCCCAACGGGGACAACGGTGCAACGGAGGGACCGCTGACTTTGGGGCGGCTACCACCGCAGGGGGTCGGCCCACTCGGGGACCGGACGGTACATCGGGTTCTGGCTCCATAAGCAGCGCAGCCCGGAACCGCCGATCACCGCTGGAAACGGTGGCGGGGGCAGCGCACTCAGAACCTCCTCTTCCATCAGCTGCACTCTCCCTGGACCTCCCGCTGCGGTACTGGTCCCCGGCTCCCACGCAATCAAGGCTGGTTCAGGAGCTTGGGTGGCCTGATCGTGACGCGGCACGGCCGCAGCGGCCCCTTGCTCGCGGGCCCACACCACGGCAACCATTCTACGCATCTCCGCCTTCCAATCCAGCAGCTGCTGCAAGCTCTGCGCCCTCACCTTCAGGCAGAACCGGCCCAGCTCCCGCTCCAGCCAAGCAGCGGTCCCAGCGGGAAGCTCACCCGGGCCGCAATCTTCAAAGGCCACTCCTCCTCGGTTCCCCCAGAGCCCAGACACTCCGGTAGCAGATGCTCCCGCGCTCCAGCCCGAGGATGCTGCCATCCCTCCATCCGCGTCCCCCTTGGTCTTCTCTCAGCACCTCCTCTTCAGGGGCGGAGCTTCGGTTTTCGCGCCTCCACTGCTCGAGAGGGAAAATCTTTGCGCCCAAGATGGCGTCCTCTGAAATCCCTCAGCCGGACACCGCCGGCGGGACACAAGGCGCACTTCCACCAGCTGGTAGAACGGTAAGATCCTGTTCGTGATGCCAAGTTTGTCGCGGGCGGGGAGGGCGCTGCGCTCACCGCGCTCGGGTCCGGCGCTGCTGCTGCTGCTCGGTGGCTCGAGCGGTGGGCCGGATCCGGGGACTTGAGCGGCGCTCCTCGCCCGTGAGTGAAAGGGGGGGTAGTTTGGTTTGGGGAGTTGGTCCGTGATGCCACCCACGGTTTGTGGTGAGATTGGGACACCACCGCTGCTCTGGATGGGGATCCCGAGAGCGATGACAGGGAGCAGCTGGGATGTTGTTTCCCCCTCCGTGGATAGGGGTTGGTTGTCCCAGGGCCCGGTGAGGTGTCGGGGAGGCAGGGTTGGCGAGGTGCAGGGTCGTGGGGGCAGCGCGGTGCCAGATGGCAAGGTGGTACTCACTCAGCCAAGAATGGATACAGAGTCTCCGGTATAACAAACAGCTGGATGGACGGATCCCGCAGCCGGCTGCTGTGGTTACTCCTGGAAGGTTGGTGGTGGCTGCCTTTCCCTGCACCTGTTGTGTATCTTCGGTCCCGATGGCTTCCCACCGGTAACCCGCTCCCCAGCTTGGATATGTGCCGGAGGAGCCCCTTTTGCCCGCAGGCTCTGGCCCTGGGAACTCTAGCTGTGGCGGTAGCTATATTGGCCTTTCTCTGTCTGGACGGTTGCCTTCAATCGGGTCTTTGCTGCTAGGAAACCCCGGAGGTTCAAGTCGCTAACGGATTTGACCTGTTTAACGGCGACTCCAAGCCTGGTCGGGGTCCGCAGGCCCTGCCGGTTTGTGCTGGCTTCTCTTCTCTCCCCGGTTCGGTACCGGCAGGCCACCGCCCGTCCCCGGTCCTACGGTTCTGCGTCGATCGGCCTCTCCTGCAGACGGCCACCACCGTCTGCCAACCTTGCTCTCAGTGCCCGGGCCACGTACCCAGACACGGTCAGTCTGCTCCTCTACCACTACTTCACTCCTTCTCCTTCACTCTCCCTAACTGTTATGACTTCCTTTCCCGCCTCCAGGACTGTGAACTCCTCAGTGGGTGGGGCCAACCGCCTTGCTCCACCCCACCTGGTGTGGACATCAGCCCCTGGAGGGAGGCAACAAGGATTTGTGTGTGACTGGTGTGCCTATCTCGGGGTGTGGGGTGTGTTGTTGTAGTACCTGTGACGACCTGGCTAGTCCAGGGCGCCACATATCCGGGAGACAGAAGACAGGCAGGTGGGATGCTGGAAACCCCAGGTAGGTGGGAGAAGTGCAGGAGACTGAAGAAAGGCAGGTGGAATGCTGGAAACCACAGGGAGGTGGGAGATGTCCAGGAGACTAAAGGCAGGGAAGTGTCGCGGGCGGGGAAGACGCCGCTGCGCTGCGCTCGCTAACGCTCGGGTCCGGCGCTGCTGTGATGGCTGCTCGGTGGCTCGAGCGGTGGTCCGGAACCGGGGGATCGAGCAGCGCTCCTCGCCCGTGAGTGAAAGGGGGTAGTTTGGTTTGGGGATTTGGTTCGTGACGCCACCCACGGGTTGTGGTGAGGTTGGACACCACCGCTGCTGGTGACGTGGATCCCGGGAGCGATGGCCGGGAGCAGCTGGGATGTTGTTTCCCCCCTCCGTGGGTAGGGGTTGGTGGTCCCGGGGCCCGGTGAGGCGATGGGGAGGCAGGGTTGGCAAGGTGCAGGGTCGCCTAGACTGCGCAGCGCGGTGCCGGACGGCACGGTTGTACTCACTCAGCCACAAATGTACGCAAAGTCTTTGGTAAACCAAACGGCTGGATGGACGGGTCCCGCAGCCGGCTGCTGTGACTTCTCCCAGACGGTTGGTGGTGGCTGCCTTTCCCTGCACCTTTGTATATGTTCAGTCCCGATGGATTCCCACCGGTAACCCACTCCCCAGCGTGTATATGTGCCGGAGGAGCCCTTTTGCCCGCAGGCTCTGGCCCTTGGAACTCTAGCTGTGGCGGTAGCTGTATTTCCTTTTGCTGGTCGGACGGTTGCCTTCAATCGGGTCTTGGCTGTTAGGAAATCCCTGGGGTTCCGGTCACTGACAGATTTGACCTCTAATGGCGACTCCAAGCCTGGTCGGGGTCCGCAGGCCCTTCCTGTGTGTGCTGGCTTCACTTCGCTCTCCGGTTCGGTACCGGCGGGCCACCCCCCGTCCCCGGTCCTACGGTTCCGCGTTGATCTGCCTCTCCTGCAGACGGCCACCACCATCTGCCAACCTTGCTCTTGGTGCCCGGGCCACACACCCTGACATGGTCAGTTTACTCCTCACTTCTCACTCCTCTCTCTTCCACTTCCCTAACTGATCTCTCTTCCTTTCCCGCCTCCAGGACTGTTAACTCCTCAGTGGGTGGGGCCAACCGCCTGGCTCCACCCTACCTGTTGTGGACATCAGCCCCTGGAGGGAGGCAACAAGGATTTTGTGTCTGGCTGATGTGCCTGTCTCAGGGTGGGGGTGTGTGTTGTAGTACCTGTGACGACCTGGCTAGTCCAGGGCGCCACAGAAGCAGAATGCTTGAAACCCCTGGCAAGCAGAGATGTCCGGGAGACTAAAGGCAGGCAGGTGGGATGCTGGAAACAACAAGGAGGTGGGAGATGTCCAGGAGACCAAAAGCAGGCAAGCAGAATGCTTGAAACCCAAGGCAGTTGGGAGACGTCTGGGAGACTGAAGGCAGGCAGGTGGGAAGCTGGAAACCACAGAGAGGTAGGAGACGTTCAGGAGACCAAAGGCAAGCAGGCAAGAGACATCCAGGAGACCACAGGCTGGGCATAAGGGAGATGTCCAGGAGACCAAAGGCAGGCAAGCAGAATGCTGGAAACCCTAGACAGGCTGGAGATGTTCAGGACACCGAAGGCAGGCAGGCAAGATACATCCAGGAGACCACAGGCTTGCAGGTGGGAAGCTAAACAATAGGCAGCCAGGTGTCAACCAGGAGATTGCAGGCAGGCAGGATTCTGGAACCCACACAAAAAGGCATGAGATGTCCAGACGGCCATATATAGGTGGAAAGGATCCAGGAGACAACAAGCAGGTGGGATGCCAAAAATCCTAAACAGGTGAGAGACATCCAGAAGACTGTAGGCACTCAGGAGACGTACAGGAGACTGCAGGCAAGATGGTAGAAACCATAAACAGGCAGTAGACATCCAGAAGTCCGCAGACAGGTGGGCAGGATGCTGAAAAATGTACGCAGGAGACTGCAAACAACACCTAAGCAGGTCAAGTTGTATAGAATAACCCAGGTGCAAGGGACAAGGATGTGTTTTGGTGAGACTTATAGGCCAAGGTGGATACTCTCATGGGATCGTGTCGGCTTTCTGCAAAGCCCGAGGTAGAGCACAACAGTGTCAAGAAGATCGGGGAGAATGAAGCAAGGCACTGGTCCGGGTCAGGCGCGTAACAATCTAATTAGATATATTCCTTTTTATTATTCAATTTAATACTTTCAAAAAGTTTATGAATCATTATTATTGACTTCATCTAATTCTCACCTTGCATTATACATTTGCACTATTTCTGTTTCTATGGTAAAAGACAATATATCTGTAGAGGAGACGAATAATGATAGCGCAGGACAGAAAAAAATAGTCAAGATAATAAATAACTTTTATTATCAAGGGTCATGCTTTCCAGTTTATATAATATTTCTTTAGCCTTGTGTATTATCATCAGAATGTTATATTGGAGTCTATTATTCAATCTCTCAGTGAATCGGCATTAATTGTACCTTTTATCAATGACATGAGATGGAGCTCATACATATTACAAATCCCTAATTGACTCAACCTTAAATTCACTTACTGAAAGTAATTAAGTACGAGAAGTGCAGCATGAAGCGTGTCTATATGTTTTGACACTGACTCTAGATCCTTGGCCTTAGCTGGAAAATGAGTTTAAAAGGCAAATTAGAGACTTTAAAGTGAAGCTATTATCAGAAAATGACCTATTGTTTAAATCAAGTTTTTGTGTTAAATTTAATTTTTTTTTTGCATATTAGCATCAATATGGAAAATAAAATTAGCAATCTTGTAATTTTGACCCTGGTCACAATTTTCTTTTTTAAATTCCCACTTCCTGTTCTTTTAAGAAGAGTTTTCAACAGGCTCGTTATCATCAGAGGCAGGATTATAATGATAGCTTTACAACACAGGCAATAATTTAAGATGGCAGCGAAAAAATGGGAAAAATGGACCCAGCACCGATTCCAAAAATAAGATAAAAATAAGATTTCTTTATTGGTACATGGTTAAAAATATCGTATGAAGAACATAATGGAAGGTGTAGTACATAGCACTTAACGCGTTTCGGACTTCATAGTAATAAAAGCAAAAAAAAAACCTTAATCATGTACCAATAAAGAAATCTTATTTTTATCTTATTTTTGGAATCGGTGCTGGGTCAATTTTTCTGTTTTTTTCGCTGCTATCTGCAAGCTGGTTTGGACTTACCAGCGGACCAGGTGCATCCCTGGAATTCTGCGGCTTTGGGTGTCAGGTAAGCTGAACCCCCCCCTTTTTCAATAACTTAAGATGACATGACAGCTTCCTTTCCTATCACTATCACAATGACCTTCATATCCGCTCATTAGACACTTCAATACAAAAGATAGGGTCTGAGTCTGTTACTTGTGGCTAATGTACATGTGTTGTTTCCTGAAACAACAGGAAGTTAGAGTCTAAAAAAAAAAGGTTCCACTTTGAAGATTGCAAGATTAATATTTTTAATATTGAATATAGATTATATGACAAAAAATTGCAAAAAAAAAAAATATATATATATAATGCTCAAAAAAATAAAGGGAACACTAAAATACCATTGTGTTGTTTAAGTGTTCCCTTTATTTTTTTGAGCAGTATATATATTGTATATCAGAAAAAATCTTATTTAGGCATTAGGTGATTTTCTGATCACAGTTTTTCTTTAAAAAGAAAATAGCAGCAAGTTTTTACTATGTAAACTGAAGATAAGGTCTGAGTCTGTTACTTGTGGCTATGTACATATGTTGTTTCCTAAAACAACAGGAAATTAGAGTCTAAGTAAGGTCCAGTTTGAATATTGCAAGATTAATATTATTAATTTTGAATATAGATTGTGATATAACAAAAAAAATAAATATAGTTAACAAAAAAAAACCTTATTTAGGCAGTAGGTAACTTTCTGGTCGCAGCTTTTCTTTAAAAAGAACATTTCAGCAGGTTTTTTCAATAGCACCAACACTGATGAAAGCTGCTAGTAACTGTGCATTGGCTACACAGGAGGATGCTGCACAATGTGGGAGCCAGGGACGGTGAGTACAATGTTGTTGTTTTTTGCCTTAGACAGAAGGAAGACATATTTATCCAGTATAGGGACATATATACCAGGAGGGAGATAATAGATATCAGGAAGGGGACAATATATACCAGAAGGGGGACAGTATGTTCCAGGAGGGGAACAATATAGCCCAGGAGAGGCACAGTAGATACAAGGAGGGGGACCGTATATAAAAGGAGGGCACCAGGAGGGGACAGTAGATACCAGGATAGGTACAGTATATACCAGGATGGGGACATATATACCATTTTACATCCAGCAGGGGGACAGTATACACAAGAAGTGCCCCATAAGGGGGCAGTGGATACCAAAAGGGTGACAGTACATATCAGGAGGGCCCCAGGAAGGATACAGTATATACCAGGAGGTGAACAGTATGTACCAGGAGGTGGACAATATAGCCCAGGAGGGCCACAGTAGATACCAGGAGGGGGCAGTATATACCAGGAGGGGGACAGTAGATACCAGAATGGGTACAGTATATATCAGGATGGGGACATATATACCAGGATGGTGACATGTATATCAGGATGGGGGTATATATTTATAAGGAAGGAGACCAGGATGGGGGACATTACTAATAATAATGGGGGGGCATCTCTTTATAAGATTTAGAACACTAAGTGTATACATATATCTGACCAATATAAGTGGGGGCCCAGATCCAAATTTTGCACTAGGGCCCATCAAACTCTAGTTACGCCACTGGCTAAGGTCAATTCCAATGGCCAGTGTCTGCTATATCTAATATATAAAGCTGAATATGTGTATGTGTGTGTGTATGTATGTATGTATGTGTGTATGTCCGGGATTGGCATCCGCACCGTCACAGCTACAGTCACAAAATTTTGCAAACTCACACTTCTGGACCCCGAGAGCATCATAGGCTATGTTTTGAGGGGAAATTTTAACCCCTCGCTTTACAGTTAATCACCAAAAGACCTGCCTCCATTAAAGCGAATGGAGCTGGGAGCCACAGTGCAGCCAGAACTTCAGAAGAATGCGCAGCCACGCCTTTATATGGAATGTTGGCGTGTCACAATGTAGCCAGGGAAAGAGACAGACACAGACAGGGAAAGAGGCAGACACAGACAGGGTAAGAAACAGACATAGACAGGGTAAGAGACAGACACAAAGAGACAGACATAAACAAAGAGACAGACTGACAGGGAAAGAGACAGACAGGGAAAGGAAGGGAAAGAGAGAGACAGGTTAAGAGACAGACACAGACAGGTAAAGAGACAGACACAGACAAAGAGACAGACACGGAAACAGACAGACAGGGAAAGAGAGGGAAAGAGACAGACAGGGTAAGAGACAGACAAAGACAGGTAAAGAGACAGACAAAGAGACAGAGACAGGGAAAGAGACAGAGGGAAAGAGGAAAAGAGACAGAGAGGGAAAGAGAGGGAAAGAGACAGACAGGGAAAGAGAAAGACAGGAAAAGTGACAGAAATAGATAGACAGACAGGGAAAGAGATTGAGACAGACGGAGAAAGAGACAGACAGTCAGAGACAGACAGGGAAAGACACAGACAGACAAAGAGAGAGAGACAGAGAGATATATACAGACGGGGAGACAGACATAATTACATTTTTATCTATTTGTTTTGTGTTTTTTGTGTGCAGAATAAATTTTTTTAATACATTCTATTTTGTTAACAGCAGTTATTAACCCGGGCGAAGCCGGGTAGTACAGCTAGTAGTGTTATATATAAGTTCCCATTAGCCAGATGTTGCATTTATTGTATTATACCAAATGGATAATTTTAAGATGAGGATTTGCAAATCATATATAGATATAAAGGAGTACATTTTAGCAACATATTTTTTATCACTATCCAGTATAGAGAACCCATCCTGATCCTTCTGTATAGTGAAATAGCGGATACGTAATGTTAGAATGCCAAAGACCTCTCCTAATTTTAAGCCTAAACCGTCCTGTATGGATAAAGCATTTCTAGAACAGACCAAGATAAATTCCTAAAATTTATAGTTTGGGGATCTTGTATATTTCTCAGCTAATATTTCGCTCTAACTTTGTCAATACCGGAACATTTATTCATCATGGCAGAACTGGTGCATATCTGGGCCACAAAGAAATAATCAATGGAATAATTTCCATTCATAAATAATGAGTGTTCATTTCGTCCTAGATTTCCTCCCGTACTGGGTGCACATGACTGCAAACCTGATTAAAGTATTACGTTCGTTACATCCAGTCGTTGCTTCCCTCCCTGGAATTATCTTGCATAAGAAAAATGGAGACGACATAGAGGTCATTTCTGCCCGTGGTGTTAATTAAGAATGCCTATAGATCATAAGGCACAGAAGGAACGATTTTGTAGCAAAATAAATAGACACCAAGTCAGATTACTCTAGTCTCAAGCATCAAGATCTGCATCCGTTCTTTAAAACAGTCTTTCAATCTGTGGATAAAATATCTTGCAAAGCAAATCGGTGATATGGCCAAATGAGTTATAAGATAATTGCTCGATAGACATGATTTAATATTTCTGATTCTAATTATTAGTTAGTCGTGTTTTGGAATCTTCCTCTGAAATATGTATAGTAAATAGTGATGATCGAATACTTTGATTATTCGGCTTCAAGAATATTTTCCGAATACCTCGTCGCTATTCGACTATTCGCAAATATTCGATGCGCAATGTAGGTCTATGGGAAACCCGAGTAAGAACTATTCGGAACTATTCGGGCTTCCCATAGACTTACATTGCGCATCGAATAGTTGAATAGCGGCGAGGTATTCGGAAAATATTCGCGAAGCCGAATAATCGAAGTATTCGATCATCCCTAATAGTAAATCCTCACCCATCTTCCAGAAATAAACCTCAGAAGAACATAGTGCAGAGCTGTATGTATGGACAACATGTGCAAAAAACAGGCAGAAGTCTGTGCAAAGGATTGGATAGGAAAGAACCATCTGCTGCTCCTCCTTGGATCAGTCTTGCAATGAAGCATATATTGTAGAAATCACATAGATTCTACAATAAAAAAAATACTTGGGCTCTACTGGATCTAGTAAAGAGAATGCACTCTAGAAAGGCCGTGCTAGATACAGGGAAGTAAGAAGTGGATGGAGAAAGGGAAGGGAAACCCTGTGTCTAGGGAAGGGGGAGATGGTGACCCCTGTCCATACCTACCACTAGTTCCTGGAGTCCCTCACCACCCTAGATAGGTTCCACACCTATGCGCCTTGCCGGATACCTGACCCTAGGTATCCCTAGTGCTGAGTCCTAAATAGGGAACGGATGGGATGAGCTCTTCGTCAACCTCACTTAACACTACAGAAGACACAAGGAGGACACACAGGGGAAAAACATGAACTACTTATCTATAGATGACACAGGCAGGAGTTCAGCAAAGTAACAGCAACAACACCACAGATGAGAGCAAGCCGCCTGCTTGCAACCAGAGCTTGAATGAACTGAATAATATCACCAGCACCAGTCCAGGGAAGATGGGAGTCTTTAAAACATGGAGATTACTAATAATCAGCAGCTGGACAGAAGGAGAGTTCCGCTGGGTCCTAAAGAGGAAGAGATGAAAATCCAGCAGGAAAGCTACCTAGTACAATGAAGGACTAGCAGCAGGAACAATAGAAAGTCAGGGAGCAGCCAAACATTGTGTCCTCCTTGTGTCTTCTATAGTGTATAGTTTGGTTGACAAAATGCTCATCCCATCCATTCCCTATTTAGGACCCAGCACTAGGAATACCTAGGGTCAGGTATCCGGCTTGGCGCATAGGTGCGGAACCTATCTAGGGTGATGAGGGACCCCAGGGACCAGTCATCTGTGGATAAGTAGTTTATGCATTTTCAGAAAGCTCAGTTCTGGTACTGTATTTTTGTAGTTACCTCAGTTATGTTCCCATGTCCATGTAGTAAGCTGTTTTTTTTCCCAAATGCATGTAGCCCCTCCGTTCTGGTACTGTATTTATGTAGTATGCTCAGTTCTTTTCCCATATACATGCATATACATGTAGTACCCTCAGTTTTGGTGCTGTAATTATGTAGTAGGCTCAGTTCATTTCCCATATACATGTAGTACCCTCAGTGCTGGTCTATATTTATGTAGAAGTCTCAGTTCTTTTCCCATATACATGAAGTACCCTCAATTTTGGTGCTGTATTGATGTAGTAGTCTCAGTTCTTTTCCCATACACATGTAGTACTCTCAGTTTTGGTGCTGTATTTATGTAGTAGGCTCAGTTCTGCTCCTGTATCAATGCAGTAAGCTTGATCAGGTTCTGATATCTATGTCCCAACCACCATTATTTTGAAAGCCTTTTATATCTACTCCTTTAATGTAGCAGCCATAGCTGAGTAGTCTAAAGGTGGGTTGCCGCAACTCAATGGCCAGTGCTTTGTGAATACTTCCAGGCCAAAATTTGCTAGCCAGCTCCAGCTCCTGAAAGTTGTCCTCGTCTTAGACTATATAGCAAAATGTGGGCAAATATAACTGTATCAATACTACTTTTCTTCTATTAGAAATGATAAATGCATTTTTAAGCCAGTTTGCTTGCACAGATTTTTTTTTTCTTTCCATCTAACAAGGACAATCTTGTTTTCCTCGGGGGACAGATTTTATAAATGGATTGTTAATCTTTAGATACATAACTGGAAAGAAGAATCTCCCCGCTGTGCGAGCGTCTTGTCTATCTCTAGAACAATCAAAGTATTAGCAAAAGCTACTTTCACTGCTGAAGGAATTGTTTCTAAACATTTCCTGGCCATTCAATTTATCATTGTCCGAAGATCCGTGTACTCGCTGAAGATTCAGCAAACACTTCTGTTTTCGACCTACATTCCGGGGATTCCGATAATATATCTTATTAACCGGATTCTGAAAGTGAGAAGTAACTGAGCCTGGTATTGTTTGCAGCCATAATGTCCAATGTTACCACCAGTAGACATGAGCAGATCAAAACTTGAATTTTACAAAAAAAATTAAATTTGCCTGAATTTAAGATCATTTTGTGATTTGCTTCATTAGAATCCAGCAAACAATAAACAAATTATATTAAAATATATTCAGTCATCCCTCACCTGTTCGACCTCTTTTGTCTTTTTTAGGCAGATGCTGTGTCTTCCGCCAGCTCAGGGAGGAAGAGACGAAATCTAGTCCCATCTATTGGAAGTAGCAATCCTAAAAGTTAAAAGTGGCCCTTTAACGAGGATTTTCATATGGTGTCCATATTTTTTTTTGATGCTGAAGAAACTTAAACAGAAACTTTTTGATGATAATTATTATCATTTTTCAGTTTACAGTGAATACAGATAATGTATTCATATCAGAATTATGGACTGCAGACATGTACAGTCCCTGACAAAAGTTCTGTCGCTTATCTATGTTATGTAAATAAAAGCTTATAACCTGACTTTAAATTCATCCATTGGTTTAATAAATTACTCTTTTGAAAGCTGAAACCGTCCCAAACTTGATTTAGGTTATGAAAATAAAGTTGCTGCAAAGCTCAAATATTGATCATTTAATGAACACAGAAAGGTCATATTTTGGTAAGACAAAAGTTTTGTCGCCTTGTCATATAATGCACCCAATCCTAGTTTACATCCTCACCTGTGCTCACTAAATGATCGGTTAATTAGTGGGTGTGTATAAAAAGAAACCCAGCACCCCAGACCTTCACTTGAACTGCAACTTGACCTCTGACAACATGCCAAAAATCCTCCCTGCGACCAAAGCCTTGATTATCAAGAGGCTGAAGACTAGATCCACTGCAGAGGTGGCTGGCACATTTAATGTGTCTCAGCTTCAAATACAAAGAATTAAAAAAAGATTTGAAGAGATTGGAGATGTTTTTGACAAGCCCAGTTCCGGCAGATCCTGCAAGACAACTGCTCAGGAGGAACATTTGTTGGTTAGAAAATCCAAAGCCAACCCCTTTTCCACTGCAGCAGAGCTCCAAAAGGCCTGGTCACCTCAAGTCCCTGTGTCAACTAGAACAGTTTGTAGGATTCGGTCTCGAAATGGCCTCCATGGTAGAATCAGTGCCCAGAAGCCAGCACTGAACAAAAGGCAATTTAAAAAACGTGTGGCATTTGCCAAGTCCCACAGTCTGCTAAACAGATGGATGCTGGAAAAGTGGCAGAAGGTGGATTTATCTGATGAATCTTCAGTTGAATTACACCACAGCCACCGCAAATACTGCAGGAGACCTACTGGAGCCCATATAGATCCAGAAAACAGATAAGTTTGGTGGTGGAAAGATCATGGTCTGGGGTTACATTCAGTGTTGGGGGGTGCGAAACATTTGCAAGGTGGAAGGCAATATCAACAGCCTAAAATATCAAGAAGTATTAGCTACCTTTTACATTCCCAATCATAAAAGGGGTCAAACTCTGCAGCAGGATGGTGCTCCATCTCATCCATCCATCTCTACAACAAAGTTCCTCCTGGCAAAGAAGATCAAGGTGCTCAAGGACTGGCCAGCCCAGTCACCAGACATGAACATCATTGAGCATGTTTGGGGTAGGATGAAAGAGGAAGCTTGGAAGACAAAACCAAAGTATCTAGATGAACTCTGGGAGGCATGTAAGACTGCATTCTTTGCTATTCCTGATGACTTCATCAATAAATTGTATGAATCATTGTTGAACCGCATGGATGCAGTCCTTCAAGCTCATGGAAGTCACACAAAATATTAAATATGGCTCTAATAGCACCACAACTGCATTCACCAATGTTATGCAACATATCTTTGTATTAGAAGTTAATTATTTGTTTAACTTTCACATTACTTTCTGTGGGCGACAAAACTTTTGTCTTGCCAAAATCTGACCTTAAGCCCACTTTACACGTTGCAATTAGTTGTACAATCGCATTTGCGATGTGACACGCCCAGGTTGCATACGGGATCTTATGAGATTGCACGTTGGTCGTTCATTTGCTGTCACACGTGCATTAGTAGTCTATGTTAAATTGGTCAATTTTGTGTGCGATCCTTTAGATCATGTGTTCTGTGACGTATGCATTGGGCACCTTTTTTTTTTGTATTTATTGACTTGCCAAGCGTGTGTAATGTGTAGGGATGCGTTTTTACTATGTCATCTGCCATTCAGCTCTGCTACATGGCCGCTAACAGCAGACACAGACAGCCATGTAGCAGAGCTGAATGGCAGATGACAGCAGACACAGACAGAGCCGCACTGTCACAATGAACTCGGGTGAACTTCACCCGACTTCACGGTCATGCTGCGGCTCTCTCTGTGCCGTGTACTGATTAGCGGTCACCAGTGAAGGACTCACCGGTGACCGCTAATCTCCTAAGTTACTGAAGTTAGCAGCCCTCTCTCATATACTCACCAATCCCCGATCCCCGGCGCTGCACGGCATTCACACTGCTCCGGCGGCTTTTACTGTTTTGAAAAAGCCGGCCGCCCATTAAACAATTTCGTATTCCCTGCTTTCCCCGCCCACCGGCGCCTATGATTGGTTACAGTGAGACACGCCCCCACTCTGAGTGACAGGTGTCACACTGCATCCAATCACAGCAGCCGGTGGGCGTGTCTATACTGTGTAGTGAAATAAATAATTAAATAATTAAAAAAAACGGCGTGCGGTTCCCCCCAATTTTAAAACCAGCCAGATAAAGCCATACGGCTGCAGGCTGGTATTCTCAGGATGGGGAGCTCCACGTTATGGGGAGCCCCCCAGCCTAACAATATCAGCCAACAGCCGCCCAGAATTGCCGCATACATTATATGCGACAGTTCTGGGACTGTACCCGGCTCTTCCCGATTTGCCCTGGTGCGTTGGCAAATCGGGGTAATAAGGAGTTATTGGCAGCCCATAGCTGCCAATAAGTCCTAGATTAATCATGTCAGGCGTCTATGAGACACCTTCCATGATTAATCTGTAAATTACAGTAAATAAACACACACCCGAAAAAATCCTTTATTAGAAATAAAAAACACAAACATATACCCTGGTTCACCACTTTAATCAGCCCCAAAAAGCCCTCCACGTCCGGCGTAATCCAGGATGCTCCAGCGTCGCTTCCAGCGCTGCTGCATGCAGGTGACCGGAGCTGCAGAAGACACCGCCGCTCCGGTCACCTCCACGCAGGTAATGAAGACAGCCGCATGATCAGCTGCTGTCACTGAGGTTACCCGCTGTCACTGGATCCAGCGGTGGCCGCGGGTAACCTCAGTGACAGCTCAGCTGCTACTCACCTCAGTTGCTGCGTGGAGGTGATAGGAGCGGCGGTGAGTAGCGCGATCAGCTGAGCTGTCACTGAGGTTACCCGCGGCCACCGCTGGATCCAGTGACAGCGGGTAACCTCAGTGACAGCAGCTGATCGCGCGGCTGTCTTCATTACCTGCGTGGAGGTGACCGGAGCGGCGGTGTCTTCTGCAGCTCCGGTCACCTCCATGCAGCAGCGCTGGAAGCGACGCTGGAGCATTCTGGATTACGCCGGACGTGGAGGGCTTTTTGGGGCTGATTAAAGTGGTGAACCAGGGTATATGTTTGTGTTTTTTATTTCTAATAAAGGATTTTTTCGGGTGTGTGTTTATTTACTGTAATTTACAGATTAATCATGGAGGGTGTCTCATAGACGCCTGACATGATTAATCTAGGACTTATTGGCAGCTATGGGCTGCCAATAACTCCTTATTACCCCGATTTGCCAACGCACCAGGGCAAATCGGGAAGAGCCGGGTACAGTCCCAGAACTGTCGCATATAATGTATGCGGCAATTCTGGGCGGCTGTTGGCTGATAATGTTAGGCTGGGGGGCTCCCCATAACGTGGAGCTCCCCATCCTGAGAATACCAGCCTTCAGCCGTATGGCTTTATCTGGCTGGTTTTAAAATTGGGGGGGACCGCACGCCGTTTTTTTTAATTATTTAATTATTTATTTCACTACACAGTATAGACACGCCCACCGCCTGCTGTGATTGGGTGCAGTGTGACACCTGTCACTCAGCGTGGGGGCGTGTCTCACTGTAACCAATCATAGGCGCCGGTGGGCGGGGAAAGCAGGGAATACGAGATTGTTTAATGGGCGGCCGGCTTTTTCAAAACAGTAAAAGCCGCCGGAGCAGTGTGAACGCCGTGCAGCGCCGGGGATCGGGGATCGGTGAGTATATGAGAGAGGGGGATAGAATGACATGGACAGAGAGTGAGGGACAGAGATAGTGACCGACTGACAGAGATTAGTGAATGACAGACATTGTGAGGCGCTTCAGAACGCAGCTTTTCAGCTGCGCTCTGAAGCAGACCTTTAAGCTGCGGTGCAGAGCGCACACCTGCGCACATAGCCACAGACATCAAAATCGTATGAGGGATGTCACACGTTACAATTGACTAGGTTCGTGCAACAAAACGCTCAATACTAGAGAATGATACGATGTGTTTGCGATCAACGGTTTTGCGTTCAATCCTGATCGCACGTAGATGTCACACGCAGATACCTCACAAACGATGCCGGATGTGCGTCACTTACAACTTGACCCCAACGACGGATTGTGAGATATATTGAAGCGTGTGTAGCGGGCTTTACTGTGTTCCTTAAATGATCAATATTTCAGATTTCCAGCAACTTTATTTTCATAACCTAAACCAAATTTGGGAGGGCTTCAGCTTTCAAAAGAGTAATTTATAAAACCAATGGATGAATTTAAAGTCAGGTTATAAGCTTTTATTTACATAACATGGATAAGCGACAGAACTTCTGTCAGGGACTTTATGACTGATAATCATAATGATTTATTTTGGTTTTACAATTTGTCGTTAAAAAATATTTTTGAAAAAAATAAAAAGTCAAGTTGGCAGCCCTGGATGCCATGTGAGCACTAGTGGCATGATGGCATTGCATAGTATGTCATATTGATGTCCTAGAAGGCACCACATGATTTCATGACATGCATCTCATTGGATGAGATGGAAGAAAAGGGTTAATTCATGCTGCCAGAAGAAGATCACTGAAGATCAATGGGATTCAAGATATTTGATTTTATTGTTCGACGCATTTAGGAGGCGTATGACACCTTCTTCAGGAACAAAAATCAATAATGTACATTATTATAGGTAATGTACATTATTGATTATTGATTTTTGACCCTGAAGAAGGAGTCATACAACTCCGAAACACGACGAACAATAAAATCAAATATCTTGAATCCCCATTGAACTTCAGGTAAAATATATCTTTGTACCGTGTTAGCCAGTAGAGATAAAAAAAAAATGTTTAAAAGAACTGAGAGTCCTTGGTGGCTGATACCTTTTAATGGCTAACTGAAAATATGATAATAATAGCAGCTTTTGAAACTACATAGGTCTCTTCATCAGGCTCAGTATAACACAAAATCTGAATACACAGCCTGATGAAGAGACCTGAGTAGTCTCGAAAGCTTGCTGTTATTACCATCTTTTAAGTTAGCCTTTAAAAAGTATCAACCACTGAGGACTCTCAGTTCTTTTAAACATTTTTGTTATCTCTACTGGCTAACATGGTACAAAGATATATTTTATATTTTACCTGAAGTTCAATTGTGATTCAAGATATTTGATTTTATTGTTTGGCACGTTTCGGAGCCATATGACTCCTTCTTCAGGGCAAAAATCAATAATCATTAATGTACATTACCTATTTTTGTTCCTGAAGAAGGAGTCATACGGTTCCAAAATGTGTCAAACAATAAAATCAAATATCTTTGAACTTCAGTGGTCTTCTAATAGTGCGGATTAACCCTTTTCTTCCATCTCCTCCAATGCCATTCTCCTGGGTTCTGCAGCAGCCTTCCTATCATGTGGTTATAGTGGTTGTGTCTATAACACAACCGCTGCAGGTTAGTGCGCCTAATTTAATTCCTTCTGGTGCTATCGGATAAGACACCATCTGCGCCTCCCCTCTTCTTTGTCATTTCAGTTTTACTACATATGACATGCATCTTGACATAGTGTCGACAAGGGACCTAGTAAACCCCAAAGATGCCAGGAGATCGAAGAAGACAATGAAATGAATCAAAGTTGCAATGTTTGACCAAAGAGGACCACCGATATAAATGTGATGAAATTTTAATTTCAAACTTAATTCAAGTGATTCTGACAAATTCGAATTTCGTCAGATTTGTTTTTTATAGTTTCTAGTTGCAATGGTATGAACTGATTTGCAGGATTTCGTCCAGTGGCCACGTCAGTAATTTGTGGCTGTTTAGCGAACCAATTCCTATCTGACGGAATGTACGGATATTATTCAAGGACAACATCTGCAAGGAGTTTGTATGTTCTCCTGTGTTTGCGTGGGTTTCCTCCGGGTTCTCCGATTTCCTACCACACTTCAAAAACATACTGATAGGAAACTTAAATTGTGAGCCCCAATGGGGACAGTGATGATAATGTATGTAAATCACTGTGGAATTGATGGTGCAATATAAGTGAATACATATTATTATTATTTTTAATTGCCAGTTTTATGCAACGTCACATATGCATTATGATACAATGATGACATCATGTCTAACTGGCTAGTCAAAGGAGAAACCCCGTGATGCTGTCAGGAAAAAGGCACTTAATAGGGTTCCCAACCAGCAACCACAGATTACTGACCTGCCTGCAAATCATTCCTCACCACTTTTAGAATTGCATTGCAGAATATTTAAGAGGACCTGTTACCTGTTGCCAGTCACTTGTCTGTTTTAAAGGGAATCTGTCAACAGATTTTTGCTATGTAATCTGAAGACAGCATGCTATAGGGGTTAAAAGAAAGATTTCAGTATTGTGTCTCTTATTAAACTCTGTTCTGTTGTTTACTTGCAGTGTCTGCTTGAGCACCAGGACTTTTTCATTGCTCGGACGACATTGCCCCATGCCTGGAAGTCTAACACACCCCTGCTGTGCTTAGCAGCTCACTGTCTATAAACAGTGTACTTAGAGAGCCTGGTGTGGGTGTGGTTAGCTTTCCCAGCTCTGCTACATTGCTAAATATAAAATTGTGTCAGAATGGCTGCACCCAGCAATCTAAGTGATACATCATTGGATTCAGGATCTTTTCGCCTACATCATACTTCTCTTAGATGAGGTAGCAAAAACCTGCTGACAGATTCCCTTTAATAGATATCTACAATGCTGAAACATTTTTTCCTGAAACACTGCATTGTGCTGCTCCTGTGCTCCTAGGAATGCATGACTAAACAACTGGGTATTACCATTTCCCTTGGGAATTAATTTTCACAATAATAATAGTAATAATAGTAATAATAATAATAATAATCTTATTTCTATAGTGCCAATATATTCCGCAGCACTTTACAATTCACTTTTCACCCAAGGGTACCGGAATAGTTATTTTCGTTCGTCAATTTATATGACTAAAAGGAATAAAAGAGGATAGACACAATGTAAATTGCAGAAAAAGGCGATGCAGATTTTTTTGACAACCACTGGAGCTTTGTGGCTTTTAATGGTATCTGAACCCATTATATATATATATGTATGTATGCATATACAGTGTATCTTACACATATATATATATATATATATACATACAGTATATATATTATATATATATATATATATATATATATATATATATATATATATATATATATATATATAAAGAAAATATATATATATATATATATATATATATATATATATATATATATGTAAAAGAATTGGAAAATATACAGTATACAAGATACAATATATACGATGTACAGTATTATAGAGGGACTAATGGGATTTTTTTTTTTCACAGAAAGTCGGCTCTAGATCGGGGCTGAGTATAATACAATCATGATGAACAATTATAATACAACAGAGATGAGATGTATATTGAATACCATGCATTAAGCAATACAAAGGGATCGCTCCTGTGTTAATAAGCTGTTCATAGCATCTGAAACTAATTAATGTTATAAATCATGCGTAAATTGGTGAGTAAATAATGCACATCTATTGGCGTGTTCACATTATGTAAATATAAATATTAAAAATATATTATCCTGGTTATTACTGTGCATTGGACGAGAAGTTCATAAACTAAGGGCTCCCAATTAAGGTTTATTAATGCTCATTAAAAGCATTTGAGATCATTTGCATAGAGAAGTCTATTCATGTGCACAATCGCACTGTAGTTATTGGGCTTTCTGAGCTGCATGCAGATTTGCGCACTTTCTTGGCACGTATTATCTCATAGGGAATGCATGAATTAGTACCTATCGTCACGGCAGATGTGCGAACCTTATATTTAGTTGCCAACATTTGAAAACGTTTAAAGAGGACCAACCACCAGGATTTTGCAATATGACATAAAGGCAGCGCCATACTCCCACTAAGGCGGGCTTTGCACACTATGATATCGCAGCTGCGATGTCGGTGGGGTGAAATCGAAAGTGACGCACATCCGGCGTCGCAGTCGACATCATAGTGTGTAAATCCTTTTTGATACGATTAACGAGTGCAAAAGCGTCGTTATCGTATCATCGGTGTAGGGTCCGACATTTCCATAATGCCGATGCAGCGACAGGTACGATTTTGTTCCTCGTTCCCCTGCGGCACCTCACATCGCTGTGTATGAAGCCGCAGGAGCGAGGAACATCTCCTACCTGCGTCCCGGCTGCAATGCGGAAGGACGTAGGTGGGCGGGATGTCTACATCCTGCTCATCTCCGTCCCTCCGCTGCTATTGGCCGCCTGCCGTGTGACGTCGCTGTGACGCCGCACGACCCGCCCCCTTAGGAAGGAGGCGGGTCACCGGCCAGAGCAAAGTCACAGGACAGGTGAGTGCATGTGAAGCCGGCGTAGCGATAATGTTCGCTATGGCAGCAATCACAAGATATCGCATCTGCGACGGGGGTGGGGACTATCGCGCTCGACATCGCAGCATCGGCTTGCGATGTCGCAGCGTGCAAAGTACCCCTAAGTTGCTGAATCCAGGCATACCTGTTATAGAAAGATCCGATGCTTGGTTGCAGAAATATCTTTAGTCAAAGTTGCAGAAATGCCCTGTACTTTGACGGATGCAGCAGGGGCGGGCCTTTGTGGGTCGGGTCCTCGCTGTAAATTCCTCCAAACATTTAAATCAACATAATCTAAAGTCTGAAAATCTTAAAATACTTGAACACTTATACTGGACCATACACCATTCTTTATAGTCATATATATATATATAGATATATATATATACACAGTGTATATATATATATATATATATATTTATTTATATATATGTGTATATATAGCAGGTGAAAGAAGTATTAAAAATATTGAACACGGCACCGATTTTCTAAGTAGATGTATGTAATATATTTTTCAAAGTGCCATTGACATGAATTTATTACCAGATGTCAATAACAACCAATCCAATCCACACAGACAGAGATCAAACCATATACAGTATGTCCATAGATTAAGTTACGTGTAATATTGAGAAATGGCATTAAACACGGTTACTGATGATGACGGCTTGAAGACTCCTCCTATACGGAGACACTAGTTGCATGCATTGCTCATGTATGATTTTGGACATTCTTCCACACAAACACTCTTGACATTCTGAAGGGCCCTTGGGCCTCTTCTATGATCTCTCAGATTTAGTTCCTTCCATAACTTTTCTATTGAATTCAGGTCTGGTGATTTTCTGGGCAATTCTAGCAGATTTATTTTCTTTCTTTGAAACCAATTGAGAGTTTCCTTGCCTGTGTGTTTGGGATCATTGTACTTCTGAAATATCCTCCCTCATTTCATCTTCATCATCAAGGTTCATGTCTCAGTACATTTGAAGTTTGTTAGTGCCGTACGCTGAAAAACAACCCCACACCATGATGTTCCCACTTTCAAACTTCACTGTTGGTGTAAGAAAGTGCACTGTATTGGAGAGACCTGGAAAGGTTAGTGGTGGGACACTGCCCTCTGCTTGCTGAAGGAAGAACACACCGGGAAACAAAAATCACCTAGGATTTAGAAGCCTTGCAGTTTGTTTCCGGCGCTTGGCATTTCAGACAGAGACAATCTCAGGAAGAGGGAGTGGGAGAGGAAGAAAGGAGAAGAGCTCAGGAGCCAACCGGAAAGGCAGTTCTGGCGTGAAGGAGAAGCAGAGCTTGGACATGCAGGCTGAAGAGCAGAAGGAGCTCTCCCCTGCAGAAGATTTGAGTGGCAGAAAGAGAGAGGATACTGGTACAGGTAGTCCACAAGTCCCGCACCCCTGCACCATCCAGCAAGACCTCCAAGATCCCTGCAACATCCAGAAATACTCTCCAGACTCCAAGACCCCCGCTTAGCCTGTCAAAACCCCCAAGACCGCTGCACCATCCAGCAAGACCCCCACAGCATCCAGCAATACCCTACAGACCTCTGCTACGCCTATCAAGACCTCCAAGACCCACGCTATGCTTGTCAAGACCCCCAAGACCCCAAAACCATTAAGAAAGACCCCTGCACCATCCAGCAATACCCTCCAGATCCCCAAGACCCCTGCTATGCCTGTAAAGATCTCCAAGACCTCCGCTACGCCTGTCTAGACCCCCAAGTCCCCGGCTGTGCCTGTCAGAACCCCGATTTTGCCTGTTAAAACTCCCAGACTGGACTACGTGGTCAAGCTGGAGATGTCACTAGTCAAAACAGCCACTCGTGGGTGACCCGACTTTGCCAAGTTGTTACTTCCTGCCTGGCCATGAGGTACTCAATGCGGGGACTGTATTGATAGTGGTTGTAGCTTAGCATACTGTGCAATTCAGTGACCGTAACCCATAAATATGGGAAGTGTAGGATCTAGGGATTATGGATGGAGGCCCTAACATTTCTTTACTGTTTCCCACAAGAACTAATGTGTTTGCCCCTGTTAGGCTGAGTTATATGAGTTATATGAGCTACTGTGTTGTAACTTTCTAGTGTAACCAGAAATTGAACTACTTTTCCCTTGTGATAACCTTCCCTTGCCTTCTGTTTATAAGTTAATAAATTGTCTATAATAAATTGTCCCTTGTCGATAAATTAATAAATTGAGTTACCACTGTTCCTCCTTCTCTATGTGCTGCATTTTGACCCTGCTCTTACATTGGTATGGTGTTTTGGGGATGATATGCAGTGCTGCCTTTTGGCCTCCATAGAGTTAAATTTTGGTCTCATCTAAGCAGGCTATATTCTTCCAGTATTTCCCAGTCTTGTCTAAATGTTGTTGAGCAAACTGTAAAAGATCTTGAACGTGATTTTTGTTCAACAATGTAGCAGTCTTGCTTGGTGAGCGTGCATACAGGGCATGGAGGTTGAAGGCATAACTTATTGCTTTCTTGAAAACAATTGTATCTGCTCATTCCAGGTCTTTGTGTTGCTCTCCACAGGTGGTTCTTGGCTCTTGGACAACTATGCTGATAATTATTTTCACTCCTCTGTCTGAAATCTTGTAGGGAGCACCTGGTCATGGCTAGTGTATGATGAAATTAGGTTCTTTCCACTTCCGGATTATGGCCTAAACAATGAGTGGAAACCTTCACTAGTTTAGAAATTCGTCTGTGACTAATGCCATCAGTATGTTTTGCAACAATAAGATTGCAAAGGTCTTGAGACAGCTCACTAGTTTTACCCATCATGAGATGTTTCTTGTTTGGCACCTTGGTAATAATATACCTTTTTAGAGGCATCAGTTGAACAAGATGATATTCTTTTTAACTAAGTGGCAGGATTGCTTTCTAGTTACTAATAGATTTCATCTGGTGTCACAACTTTCCATGACTTTTTGCACCTCTCTTCATTCATGAGTTCAATACTTTTTACCTGTGTCATTTCTTATTATTATACATCCCAAAACTTATGGACATCTATGCTTTGTTTTCTTTGCCTGTGGGGATTGGATGGATTGTTACTGACATCTGGTGGGAAATTCATGTTAATAGCACCTTTAGAAATATATTTACTTAGAAAATTGGAGACATGTTTAATACCTAATTTTTCTAGCTGTATGTATACAGACAAGTGCAGGTGTTTCTGTAAAGTAAGAATATTCTCAAAAATAGAAATTCTAATGGATTATTTTTATTGATAACAGAATACTAAACGTGTACACAAAAGATAAATCTAAATCAAATCAATTATGGCACCCTATGCCTTTTCCTCCCAAACTGAAGAATCACGTTGCCAGGTTTTGCTTACTGTACAATGAACACAGTTAAAAGGAAATTCAGAAAATCTTGGCACAATTTTTTAACATTGCACCCTACCAGAATTTTTTTTCAGTGCAATATATTAATGTGAATGGGGACATTCGAAACTGTGGTTCATTTCACAGATAAAAAGCCCCCATATGGCAAGATAGACTCTAAACAAAAAATTCTGGCTCATAGGAATGAGGAAAAGGGAAGCTCAAAAACAAAAAGTTGCTTGATCAGGAAGCTGTCAAATATATACCGTATTTTTATGATTATAAGACACACTTTTCCTCCCAAAAATTTGTCCCGAAAATGTCTTATAATGCAATGTAGCTTTCTGGGAGGTGGAAAATGGGGGCGGTGTGGGCTGCGCTGGCTGCCTTGGGGGCTGTGCTGGCTTCTGTGTGGTCTGTGTGGAGCAGGGCGGTCCGTCGGGTGAGATGCTCTCTCGGCGGTGCGGGCTTCAAATAATGGCGCCCGGAGTTGGCGCATGCGCAGATGGAGCTCTCGGCTGGTCATTGATCTCATCTGCGCACTACCTCTGGCCCATTGATCTCCCAGCAGAGGACTTAAGGAAAATGGTGCCCAGAGGTGGCGCATGCGCTTATGAGATTTAGGCTTGTCATTGAGCCGAGAGCTCAATCTGCACACGCGCCTACTCCGGGCGCGATTTTGTTGAAACCCGCTCTGCCAACAGAGCATCTGTGACACCCACTGCATTGCCTTGCTCTATACAGCCATGCAGCCAGCACAGCCCCCACCGCACCCAGCATAGCCCCCACCGCAGCCAGCACAGCCCCCACCGTACCCAGCATAGCCCCCACCACAGCACCTACAGAATCGCCCTACTTCAGCACTGATCCTTGCTTCCTGTGACCCTGCTCCACCTCCGCTGCTGCCCCCTTCTGGTAAGACACCACCGGAGTATAAGACGAACCTTATTTTTATCTTTAAATTTGGGGTGCATCTTATGAAACGAAAAATACGGTTGTTGTCAATCTCTGATCTAAGGGGTTGGCAGACTTTGGTGAAGTGACGGAAGTGGAGGTTGCAGACGCAAAATAATGTTTCCATCACGGGTACAAGGAGCTTGCGGCACAAGAAAAATCAAAAACCCATTTGCCCCTTGTGCCCCGCATTGCAATGCTACATTTCATATCACTGGTATCATTCTGTAATTTCCATTCCTCTGGCTAGAATGCACAGCGCGGTTTTTACACGAGTTATACATCATACTGACATTGTAACTGCAGCCTCCCGGCTTTGATAGCACTCGCAATGCTTTTATGAATTCTCTGTGATGCCATCAATGAAAGGCATTTCCACTAAATACTTGGTATAAATTACGCAGCGTTTACTCTTATGGAACGCTTTGGATATTTAAGACATTAACCGCTTTAGAGGGCGATTACTGCACTTGTCTTCCCTTCACCTTTGCTAAGAATCTTTATGGGAGATGTATAGTGTATCATTCCTCCGAAAATATAGGTCTGTGATGATAGAGCAATTTCTATGATCACTGTTTTCTATTTGTACACAGTGTATCATTGAGATTATGGATTTAGAAATTACCCTCTTTTGAAATCAGCTACTTTATTCTATTATCGAGCCGCCACCAAACATTCCATCAGTTAAGTGCATTTTTGAAAGCACGTCTTGCTCCCGAGGATGTGATATATGGCGTGTTTTTATTATATTGTGTTTACAGGAAACATTTTCAGGTAAATAGATATTCTAAAGTTTCTAAAAGGTGGCGGCCATTTTGAATAATTTTTTTATTAAAGAAGGACTCAACCTGACCCCAAAGAATCATCAGTGATATGTGGGCAAGTAGACCTTCTGCGACCTTTGCTGAAGATAGAATCACAGATAAGCAGCTGAGGCTTTGATTGTGATGTATCTTGATATGAGGCCTATCAGTGTCATGGTGTGACTGTAGGATAGTGAGCAACTGGGCCTCCTATTCTGTCCCTCATGCTAGGGAACCCTAGGCTATCCCTAACCTCAAGGTTACCCCTAATGGTGGAGATGTCTGAGTCCCGTACCTGGCTATTTTTCTAACCAGAGTTAATTTGTTACCCCCCAGGGAAGGAAAGGGCAGGAGTGTGATGGTAACCCAGATTAAGACAGACAGGGGAAAACCATAACTCAGACACACTGCAAACTCCCAGGAACAAACAGTTAGAGACTGAAGAGAAAAATAAGAGCAAGGAGGTATCAACAAAAAGGCAACAAGGGTAAGCACCACATCGCTCTCAGCAATAATGCACAACAACCACCAGTAAGTCTGTAACACAACACCTCACCAGACCAATATAGGTAAGTTATAGCTGGCATTAATGGAATAGTACAGCCAGCATATATAGAAGGGGAGTGAACAGGACTGGCTACTCCACAACATAGGATCCAGAGAGACTAATAAGCAGCTCAGGAGAGATTAACTCTTTCTAGCCTGCCTAAATCTGTGGGTCGATGCCCGTGTCTCCCTGCGCTGATCACAGACCTCAGAGAAGTTATCAGGCAGAGTACCAGAATCTGTTGTTTCCACAGATCCTGATGCTACCATGACAGTTAGTGATGCTTGCAAAAATCTCCTTATGACTATCAGACTATTATGACTATTAGACTTATTGTTATTTGGGCGCTGTATGGAGGTATTTATGTAGGCACTGAGTTGCAGTGATATTTCGGCACTGTTAATCATATTAAAGGGAACTCATTAGCAGGTTTTTCCCTTTATTAACTATTGCCACCACTTTATATGCATCGTATTGCTTGTCCCCACAATTCCTTTGAAAAATAGTTATATCTAATGCTACATTGAATTCCGTCCAATATGTGTGCTTGCCACTTTCTCTACACCAATAGTCACCTCTTATGAGGACTGTTATAGTGTTTGGTAGCCAGGCCCCTCTAGTTCTTATTCCAGGTACAGTAATAAATCAGCATTACATTGATTTATTGGTGGATCCAAAGTGTCCCATTAGCCGTTTTTCAACACAACTCATGGCTGATGCTACTGTGAACAGCAACCATGACCTACACTTGCTACCACGACCTGCAGCATCTCCAGACTTGTCTCTTATTGAAGAACATTTGGGATGTCATTAGTTACCAATCGCAAGGGAACTGCCAGCAGTGGACCTTGATGATTTCTGCCCAAATGCATTTAGCGCTGCAGAAAATTCCTCAGACAGCCATTAATAACCCCATTGATAGCAGCCAAAGCTCTAAGCTCTAAGTGCAAGGGGTGGGAGGTAGGGGGAGGGTGCTCTCTGCATGTATCGTTCTTACATGATAGTGAACTAAATTGAGTTGAAAATATATCTATTTTTTCATCATTTGTATATCATCCACATCCATCATGTAATTTCCACAACTTTTCCTTCTTGGTGTAGCAATATAAATGCTGCGGAGTATAGCAACAATCATTTAATATCCCTGCAGCACCTCCAATGAGCTAGTGCAGCATTACAATATATCTATTTAAAACAATAGGCTTTGTTTCCTACATGAGAGCAATAAGTTGATTGACTGATGAAATCTTTATTTGTTCCTAGACTGTAAAATCAATTTGTGGGGAAAAAAGGGTTAATAAAATCCTCCAAAGTCAAACGCAATTGGACACTGGATCCATTTAAATCTTCAGTTAATCATAATGAAGATAAGTAAATCTTGCCTTGGCTGAGAGGAGGCCTAATGGAGGATTATCGTGTTTGTAGTATTATCCTCGAACATCAAGATCTACTAAGAGGAGTTCAGGAGGGAAATCCACTTCAAAGTCAATCCGGAGATTTAGATGGAGAATTCTTTATTAATTTTTATTGTGCCAAGGGCATCAAGATAAAGAACTGGATCTGAGGCCGTAGAAGTATGGCCGAGCATAATAAATACATAATAAATACAAATTAAGCCAAGAAAATGATGAGGTTCATAGAGGTTGAACTTTTAATAAAGTGTAATTCAATAATGGAACAATTAGACAGAAGGAGAATATGGAACGATGATGCCACCGCCGAATCCTGTTTGGGTAGATACCCGAAACATATGGATATTTCAAAATGATATAGAAATTAGTTAACCTCTAAAAAAATGTTTCCAGTCTTAGAGGTGATATTATAGGTGTAACTATAGAGGATAAAGAAGTAAACAGTAAAAAGTACATTGGCATGGGTCGGAACCTATTATTACAGGGAATGGCCATGCCCAATGCCATGTGCTCCTGATACAGTGGTGGACACAGTTATGAATGTGTGCGGTGAAACGCCCGCAGCAGTGTTTCCCTGGATGGTTTAGTGGTGCAACCAATGATGACAAATAAAGAGAAGAGCAGGAGAGAAATATTTTCAACTGGGACTCACTTTACTCCTGGTTTTGGATGGTGGCACACAAAAAAGTAAATTAAATTAAATTAAATGGTAATCTTAATTTTATTTTTTATTTAATAAATCAATGGAATATATGAATATGCACAACTTTATAATATATCTTATCAGAGGAATTTGTTCTATTCTCCTGTTGGAAAAAAATAATTCAGTATTCAGTGGATTCAGTATTCAGTGAAAACAGATCTTCTTATTATTGAAATAGGAAATCACAGTTGGTGCTTTTAAAAATTCTGCTGCAATTTCTCCTGAAGCAACAGATACAATTCTCCATAGACCTTTATGAGCACCAACTGTCATCTTTAGTGAAGGGCGGACATGCAGATACCCAAGATCGGCAAGTCCAACCGAGTTTACAAATAAAAACCCAGTTCGGGCTTGGTATTGATCCCAGATATCTGGCTGGACACCCGTTCACCATAAAAAGTCTATGGGAACCTGAATCAGGCTCTTAAAAAATGATGTTAGAACAAAAAAATCCATGAGAAATCTTATAAACAAAAATGAATTATAACAATCAAAAAAAACCACAGGGGGACCTGTATGGCAACCCATGGGAAGTTTGCAAACTACAAAAAGGAGTATTAAAAACCGGAGGACAAAGTGGGTTATATTGCAAAACAATTTATAAATATTTATTGTGTGAAAAGAGTTTTTAAAAGGACAGATGATTAGTACAAAAAGGGGTAGTACAATGACAACAGACTGCTGGCACAAAGTTACACACATAAAAGATTACAGGTAATGAATGGACAATTCCATATAACATAGCCTGGGTAAATGGTAAGTAAAGCAGCCAGTAAAATATACATGACATATGCAAACAGATAAATATGGTAAAGGTTCAATTATAATAATGTGACGCCCTGGCAAAACCAGGTAGTAACAGATAGGGCCCTGCATAACACCTTCCCTCACTTAGGAAACACAGAGCCAACCAAAAACCCTAGTCACCCACCCTTAGGGAAAGATAGACACACCAGTGGGCGTGACCAGGTGGTTGGACACGCCCACCCAGGGGTCCAGACAGCCCGGGGTGGGAAAACAAGCAGAAAGAGTTTGTAGCTCAGTTTGGAGAGGAGTGTGTGCTGGAGCTAAGTTCAATTTGAACGGTGCCAGGGTTGGATCCCTGGTGCCCTGGCTAGGAGGCAGACGGTGGTCTCCGTCAGCAAGAGACGGGAAGACGACTCGGCAGAACCGAGGTTTACCGGGACAGGGTTATAGCCCGCCAGTACCGACACGGGGAACCGACGCGGAAACCGGAGCACAAAGGGGTGTACTCGGACTCTGAAGCCAGAACCAGAAACAAGCGGACTGGTTAATTCACCGATTGAGGCCAGGACTAGAGGTCCTGTCCCACCCAAAGTCCCTCATAGAAGACAACAGCCCACCTATAGGGATAGGAGGTCATCGCCAGGGCCCATAGATCCCACGGGCCAACGTCTGCGGGCACAGCTCCTTAGGCCACATCTAGCCGGGAGCAGACTCCTGAGTTTCAGACTAGGAAGTCCACCTTACACAAAACAGTGCAGAGGAAAAGGATAGAGACCATCAGCCGGGTGGGGGACCCGAATGCAACTGGCTGCGGCACCGGCCACCAGCACCTTGGTTTACCAGAGACTTGTGTGGTTTATTAACTGTGAGTAAACAAACACTCCCTGTGGTCGCTATACCCTGCACAGAGAAACCGGGCCCCGGGGCACCCATCCCTACCCACGGAGGGGTTAAGAACTAGCTGCCACAACATCTCCCCCGGGTGCCCCACAACAGCAGCGGTGGTGTCCCACCTCACCACACATCGTGGGTGGCATCACAAACTTAATACGGCCTAGCCCGTACATCTACATCCCCCTTTTTATTCGGCGTGTCCGTGAGACCCCCGGGTCCGGAGACCCTCGAGCCACCACCCCAGAAGGCCCGGATCCGAGCAGCGCCGGCTGCTGGCACGGGGGCGGCACAATAACATACCAAAAACCTTTGATTGAAAAATGGAAAAATAAAGTGCCAGCAGTGCAAAAGAGGGTCTGAGGTCCCCCCTAGGAAGGGTAACGTGCATTTCACGTATCAAATGGCACACTTCATCAAACCAGTGTCATGTTGGTAGTAGGGATAGGGGGATTGGAGCAAGCGCTTCAGACTTACCGGTCTCCAAGCGGCTGTATACTGCTTCCGGGGCCACTCAGTCTTCTTCTGGGGCCGCTCATTATCTTCATGCATATGCACTGGTTCCCCTACCCACTGGCAGTCCCGGGATCTTTGATTGGTTGCAGTCAAACAGCGCCCCCTGACTGTGTGACAGTGTGCCTGGCTGCTTTCAATCAGACATGCTGTCTGTGTCTATATTGGTTTAAAATAAATAAATGTAAAGATGTTGTAGGGTGCCCCCATATGATACTCAGCACAGATAAAGTGTATAGCTACAGGCTGTAGCCCCCAGTCATATGCTTATCTTGGCTGTTTATCAAAATAAGAGGAACTGCAAGTGGCTCTTTTTTAATTATTAAAAAAAGGCATGTGGTCCTGCCAATTTTGATACTCAGCCATGATAAAGCCAACAGCTGGGAGACCCATGCTTATTACCCTACCCAGTCTAAAAATAGCAGCCTTCCACCACCCATAATTGTCGAACCTGTTAGATGCGACAATCTCAGAGCTTTACCCGGCTCATCCCAATTGCCTGGTGCAGTAGCAACAGGAGTATTAAGGGGTTAATGACAGCTCACAGTTGCCACTAAGCCCTAGATTAGTTATGGGAAGTGTCTATGAGACCTCCCATTACTAATCCGTAAGTGAAAAGAAATAAATCCAAACATCAAAAAATCCTTTACTTGAAATAAAATACAAAAAAACACCTTCTTTTACCTCTTTATTAACTTCCAAAACACAGGTCCTACGTAATCCACACAAGGTCCCACGACGATCCGGCTTTGCTATATCTGAAGTGACAGCCCCCAGTGTGATAGTCCACCACAGCCAGCCCCAGTGTAATGTTCCAAAAAGGCTTATGCTCATCTATTCCAGGCTCCCCTTCTAGTGCTTCCACCATCTCCTCTTCTGCAGGAAATTATGTCAGCATGTCACAGGCACAGGGAGGGGTGAGTGGTATAACTGACCCTGCTCCCCTCTGCAAGTGCCAGGGCCATTAGTGTGCTGAATGCATGTGGCCAGAGGAAGGTGCTGGGTTGCAGGAGGCATTCAGTAATGTTTTTTTTTTTTTTTTAAAGTGTGCCAATTTTTGGGGAGACAGGTAGCACCCTAGTGATTTGAATACTCTGCCTACCTCTCCTTCTGGCCCTGTTGTCAGGTGTTCTCACATGCTTATTGTCTCTGTCTTATCACATCCCAGATGGTGCTATGTATACTCTCCTGATTCCTGCCTTCTCTGCTGGCTAGCGTTCCATTTGGATTTCTGCTATGGAGTTCCAGCCTCGCAGCTAATGGATTTTGCCTGTTAGGCAGAGGCCTTTGTTGTATTTGCTCTGTCTATTTCTAATTTACCTTCCCTACACCATAATTTTGTTTCTGGTAGGGTGAAGGATGTTTCCTTTGCTTGCCTTTATTATTTAGCCTTTGTCCACATGTTTTATGGGTCCTCGTCTATTTCTGAATGCTTTCCCTATGTTGGTTTGCAGTCCATAGCTACCTCCCCTCTGGTACCTTAGAAGGTACAAGAAACAACTCAACAGCATTTCATACAGACAGGTCTGAGTTTTGGTATTTTAGTTATGCAGCTAGGGATATTCTAGTCTGTGCAGGAATAATTAGGTTGTTGTAAAGCTAAGGATACTAGTCTGTATAGGAAGCAGTAGGGTGTGGGTGCAGCTGCAGTAGGATAGGTTTTCTTCTCCCTTTACCCATGTTGGAATATGTACGTGCATAACATCACACTCTACTATGAATGCCGGCTCACAGCCAGCATTTACAGGAGGATCGTGATAAAAGGTATGTGGGTCATCAGCTAACCCTCGCTGACATGACAACCCATCTGTGCCCATTGATAATGTGACGGGGTCGTCGATGGGCGGGATCAATGATGCACTTCCTGTCAGTTCATGTTAAGTGCCGCTGTCAGACATTGACAGTAGCATTTAACTGGTTAACTACTGCAGTTGGATATCTGATCCATTCACGGCTGTTAGAGACACTTGATGGGTGATTAAATCAGCTGAAGGGACACTTCCGATGACGTACGTGTATGTGATCGGTTGTGAAGGGGTTAAAATACCTTTAAAAGGTGCAAATAAAGTAGATATTTAAATGTAGTATGTGACCCCAAATTTAAACTCTTAAGCGGGCTTTACACGCTACGATATCGTTAATGAATTATCGTCGGGGTCACATTGTTTATGACGCACATCCGGCGTCATTAACGATAACGCAGTGTGTGACACTTAGGAGCGACCTTAAACGATCCCAAAAGTGGTCAAAATCGTTTGCCGCGGAGAGGTCATCCTGAAACAAAAAATCGTTGTGTGGTCTGTAGTGATGTTGTTCCTCGTTCCTGCGGCACCACACATCGCTGTGTGTGACACTGCAGGAGTGACGAACATCTCCTTACCTGTCTCCACTGGCAATGGCAAAGGAAGGAGGTGGGCGAGATGTTCCGACCGCTCATCTCCGCCCCTCCGCTTCTATTGGACACCTGCCGTGTGACGTCGTTGTGACGCTGCACGAACCGACCCCTTAGAAAAGAGGAGGTTCGCCAGCCAGAGCGACATCACACAGCAGGTATGTGCGTGTGACTCTGCTGTAGCGATAATGTTCGCTACGGCAGCGATCACACAATATCGCACGTATGACGGGGGCGGGTACTATCGCGCTCGACATCGCTAGTCGATGCTAGCGATGTCGTAGAGTGTAAAGCCCGCTATAGCCTTGTGGTAAATGGAGTATGGGGACAGTGATCACATATCTTCAGACAATCACCATAGAAGGAGGGGCAATAATGTAAATAAATGGGTGGAACGGTGCACTAAGGCGGGCTTTGCACACTACGACATCGCAGGTGCGATGTCGGTGGGGTCAAATTGAAAGTGACGCACATCCGGCATCGCAGTGTGTAAAGCCTAGATGATACGATTAACGAGCGCAAAAGCGTCGTAATCGTATCATCGGTGCAGCGTCGGCATAATCCATAATTACGCTGACGCGACGGCCCGATGTTGTTCCTCGCTCCTGCGGTAGCACACATCGCTGTGTGTGAAGTCGAGGAACGAGGAACATCTCCTACCGGCGTCACCGCGGCTTCCGTAGGATATGCGCAAGGAAGGAGGTGGGCGGGATGTTTACATCCCGCTCATCTCCGCCCCTCCGCTCCTATTGGCCGCCTGCTGTGTGACATCGCTATGACGCCACACGACCCGCCCCCTTAGGAAGGAGGCAGGTCGCTGGCCAGAGCGACGGTCGCAGGGCAGGGGAGTGCATGTGAAGCTGGCGTAGCGATAATTTTCGCTACGCCAGGTATCACAAGATATCATACCTGCGACGGGGGCGGGGACTATCGCGTGCGACATCACAGCATCGGCTTGCGATGTCGCAACGTGCAAAGCTTGCCTTAGGCATTTGGCCACACCGGGGGTGCACTGAACTCCCTCATTTGCATATTACAATTAATTATATTTTTGGGGGCAACAAAGGAACAGATTTAGAAATAAAAAGGACCAATTTTATTGTTGCTCCATCTCCTAAAAGGTCATGTGTTTAGTTTGAAGTGTAAACCTTTAGGGTCAAAAAAGATATTTAACAAAGTTTAATTCCGCTAAATCTTGGGTTGGTTGTAAGCCTATAAATGATCTGTTTACATTTGTCTGCGGTCTGTGTACAGCCTATATCTGAAGTTATTAACTTTTTGAGATCTTTCTTTATTGATCCATTTTATTTTGTTTGTTTGCTTTTTAAAGGATGAAAGACTGAGAGCATTTTTTATTTGGTTCCCAAGCTGGAATGTATGCCCTAGTTTACCAGCGCAAGATTAAAAATGAAGATTAAAGAAGCTTTATCATTTATCTTGCAAATGTAGTTTGGCTTTAATAAACTATACCTATAAAATATACGCCTCCTGCAATAACCTGCTAATTTATACACAAAACAGACATATAACCTTCAAAGTTTACTTAAAAAGTCCTTGATTGAACCGATACGGAGCTAATCAGAAAAGCTGGAAGCCAAACAAAGCTTACTGAGATTCTGAACCTCTGCTATTGGGAAGAAAAAAGCCTAAAGGTGTTGTCGGGCATACAATATAAATGAAATATCCTTAGGATAGGTTATCAATATCAGGTCACTGGGGATGTGTCTTCACAAATCCTTTAATAAAATATTTAAGGATCATGTATTGATATTCTAGGCTTTGTTGCAAGGCCATAGAATGGTGCACTCTGTTTATGTAACTTTTCGGAAAATGTGGACTTAGACCCATCTACTAGTTTATTGAGATTGGAAAAACAGCACACAGTAATCAGGAGTATTGTGAAAATGTCCTGTGTAAATTCATGAGTCACTTGGTAGCTTCATTTTAACATAGATAAAAGAGAAAATTGCCCTTAGGCCTCCACAACTATATATTAGCGTAAAGGTGACCATACGTATTACCCCTTAACGGCTGATCCATGATGCATTTTGTCCATCATGGGTCGTGTCCTTGACTTTGATGCGGGCTTGCATGCTTCCCTGCATATGTCAACTGATCTGATCAATCAACATGTCCTTCTAATGGCCACGAGGGGATCGTAGATCTGTCCGCAGCTGCTAACCAGTGAAATCTCACTATCAATCTTGGATTTAACACACGCTGGCGGGCAGCGAGCTATGGCGCTCCCATGACAGAACTTTGGTGCGCCGATGGGTTCTTATGACAGCCCCGTGTCAGCTGATGACTCTTGTGTCTGTAATGATGATCTTCCTGTGAGCGCCGGCTGCAAGGTGTGATTCATAGGAGATCATGATTTCTGCTGTACAGAGAGGTACTGATGCTGCTCTGTACAGCACAATCAATCCGATAATCGTAATTTTAAGTCATCTAAGAGGACTAGTAGCAATAGAAAAAGTGAAAAAAAAAGTTTTAAAATATGAAAAACATAGAAGAACACAAAAATTAAAATCACCCCGCCCTTTGCTCCATTGAAAATAAAACAATTAAAATAAATTAAAAAATTACACATATTTGGTATTGCTGCTTTCAGAAATGTCCATATGATGTATCAAAATAAATTAACCCGATCGTTAAACAGTGTAATGAGAAAAAAATCAAAACAACAAAATTGAAATTTTTCGACCGCTGAAACAACAGAAGTAAATGTAATACGGAACGTATTTAAAGCTGCACCCTTAAGGTGATTGGGCAGGCAAATGAGTAAATGAATATACCTATTACCCTAATAGAATTAAAGCAAGAATAACAAAAACTAAACACCTAAAGAAAGGCTGTATCTGCTGTGGTCCAGTGGAGAGAGAAGCTGTCCGTAGACCACAGACACAAGGGTTTGAATTCAGACGCATGACAGTTAGTTCCTAAAGGTTTTACAAAAACCCTATGGGCATGGGAAACTCTTAGGTCCTGTGACCTGAAAGTTCTCCCATCGTGTCAGGTTCTACTTAGGATGGTGAAGCAAAGATCTTTTGACTCACTGATTGATTACGACATTTAACTGTGATGCTAACCTGATGCAGTTCAGGGCTGAACCACTAGGTGTCACCCAAGCACAACTAGATAGAAACTAATAGAAGAAAACCCTAAGTGGCGCAGAACCTAGGGGAGAGTAATTAAACAGGCCGAGGTCGATGCACTGAAAGGTAACATCAGGAAGTCTATACACAAAGGGAGTCCTCCTGCAGCTCTCCCAACTTCCTCCTTCTGCCCGTGTCTGCATTCCCTGACCTCCCCGTAACCCCCTCCATATCATCCCCTTATTCTGTTCTGCTCTTCTCGGTGTTCTGTCCTTTTCCCTCCGTTTACCTCCCTCTGTGTTACCCACCTTGTCCTCTCATTCCCATCCAGGTTATTTAGTTCATCCCTTCCTACTGACTGACAGCGGTAGCGGGACAGGATCAGGGAAGACATGAGCAGATCAGAGCTGAGTACTTGCCAAAATTGGAAATATCATTGGCGGCTCCGTAATAAATCAAAGGGGGATCCAAATCGAGGTCCAGAGGACCCCTCCCCCAGGGTCAGGGAGAGGCGAAAAACCCGGAGGGGACAATAAGGGTAAGCCAGCTTTGCAGGAGACCGTCCCGCAGAGCAAATGCTAGAAACTGGCTCTGCAGGACGGCGGGCCAGCAGAGCATGATCATGACATAACTGTGTGTATGTACTGTTCAAACAGATGCAGATGAGATTGGGAAATACACCCACGTACCAAGACAACATGACAGTACCCAAATTTGAAACTGGATCTGGAATGGTTGGAAGGAATTTTGTGAAGCTGATAATAGCGGAGGTCTACACTACCGTCTGGTGCTCTGCCAAGCATGAGGTTGCTACATTATCTTCTTTCCTTTTGACTCTCTTCACTTATTGAATGACCAATTCAGCTCTGTGAATTGTATTGATTTTACAAGTTACGAGCGAAAACAAAATACATTTTCTATTTCAGTTTTCGTAGTGAAAAATTAAATTAATTTTTCACGTCAGAAAATGGTCGTCATTCGAGCTCAGATCAATAAGCAGCCCCTGCGTGACGCCAGTGTGAATTGTATCTTACATAGAGCTCTGTACAAACAGTATTTTCTTCGTCTCCTATTTACTTCATTGACATGCAGGTGGCGTGTGGTCTTCGCTTTACACACCGTTCAGTTTAATCCCTATGGTCCCATGATCAATTGAAATGGATGCAGATATTTTTGTAATTGGCGTTCAGATATCCACAATTATGTTCTCTCACTGTTTCTTCTACAGAAGTAGACACTTCATATCTTAATTGAACTTGGCCTTCGCTTTCCGAGGCTACAAAAAGGCAGAGACGACATGCTTACTATAGTTTTCTTAAATGACAAGCATCAATTGAGTCAAGTAGAACACAATTTACGACATTAGAAAAAAAAAGGACATCGGCATATACAGCAGAATAGAGGGCTTCATTGGGGACGGCTCGGAATTATCATGAATAGTAGTAATCTGCGGGTTTACATAAAACTATAGATTTAAAAAAATAAGTTAAGTTTCTGCTGTACTTCATTTTTTTTAAGGACTCGCTTTCTTCAACTCACATCTTGAGGATGTAATACAAAACTTACAAATTCAATATATGTGATTTGTAAAATATACAGAATGTTATACACTTCTTTAAGGGCAGCGTTACACGCTACAATATATTGGCCGATATGTCGTCGGGGTCATGGATTCCGTGACGCACATCCGGCATCGTTAGAGATATCGTAGCGCGTGACAGCTACAAACGACTGTGAACGAGCAAAAATACTCACCTTATCGTTGCTCATTGACACGTCGTTCATTTTCATAAAGTCGTTCCTCTTTCTGCGCGCTGGTTGTTTGTCCTTCCCGAGGCAGCACACATCGCTCTGTGTGATACCCCGGGAACGACAAACACAGCTTACCTGCGTCCCGCTGGCAATGCGGAAGGAAGGAGGTGGGCGGGATGTTACGTCCCGCTCATCTCTGCCCCTCCGCTTCTATTGGCCGGCTGCTGTGTGACGTCGCTGTGACGCCGAACGTCCCTCCCCCTCCAGGAAGTGGATGTTCGCCGCCCACAGCGAGGTAGTTCGGGAGGTAAGCACGTGTGACGGGGGTAAACGACTTTGTGCGCCACAGGAAACAAATTGCCCGTGACGCACAAACGACGGGGGCGGGTGCGATCGCACGCTAAATCGTCTCGTGTAACACCGCCCTTAGCCTGGAAATACTTCATTTTTAATTGGGAAAATTGGTGTTCCTTGTTGTTTCTATTCAGCTGGTGTTCTCTCTTTTATTCTTCTGCCCTTTTCTAGTTTCTCTATCAATAGGGTTTAAAATGTTGACCCAACTTGGATCCATTCTGACTGCATTGTGGATGTTCTGCTGGTACTATAAATAAGACTACAATCAGCAACTTCACCACCATAGTAGTAAAATGAGCAAATGGTAGAAGTGTAAAGGTCCTAGAAAGGAAAAGAAAGGAAAAGAAAGAAAGAATGAAAAAGAAAAGAAAGGAAAGAAAGAAAGAATGAAAAAGAAAAGAAAGGAAGGAAAGAAAGAATGAAAAAGAAAAGAAGAAGAAAAGAAGGGAAAAAAAGAGAAAGAAAGAAAGAAAGAAAGAAAGGAGGGAAGAAAAAAGAAAAGAAAGAAAGAAAGAAAAGAAAGAAAAATAAAAGAAGAAGAAAAGAAGGAAACGAAAGAGAAAGAAAGAAAGGAGGGAAGAAAAAAGAAAAGAAAGAAAGAAATAATGAAAAGAAAGAATGAAAAAGAAAAGAAGGAAAGAAGGAAAAGAAAGAGAAAGAAAGGAAAGAAAGAAAGAGAATGAAAAAGAAAAGAAGAAAAAGAAAGAGAAAGAAAGGAGGGAAGAAAAAAAGGAAGAAAGAATGAAAGGAAACAATGAAAAAGAAAAGAAGGAAAAGAAAGAGAAAGAAAGAAAGGAGGGAAGAAAAAAGAAAAGAAAGAAATAATGAAAAGAAAGAATGAAAAAGAAAAGAAGAAGGAAAGAAGGAAAAGAATGCGAAAGAAAGGAAAGAAAGAAAGAAAGAGAATGAAAACGAAAAGAAGGAAAAGAAAGAGAAAGGAGGGAAGAAAAAAGGAAGAAGGAATGAAAGGAAACAATGAGAAAGAAAAGAAGGAAAAGAAAGAAAGAAAGAAAGAAAGAAAGAAAGAAAAGAAAGAATGAAAAAGAAAAGAAGAAGGAAAAGAAAGAGGAAGAAAGAAAGAAAGATAGAAAGAAAGAAAGAAAAAAGAAAGGAGGACAGAAAGAAAGAAAAGACAAAGATGTCATGATAAACAAATTCATATATACTCCTAATTTGCCAATCACACACATTTAGGGAGTTAATCAGTATAGTACACCAAATGTCCAGTGTTTTGTTATACAGACATATACAGAAACATATCCCAAAATGTTAATAGTGAAGGTGTCTGTGAGCATGTGCAGTAATATTTTTCACTACTGTGTTACTGTGTAAAAGGATGAGCTCACACTGCTGTCCACACTGTTTGTCTGATCTAATACTAGAGATACAAGGGGTGCTGAGGTAAGAAGAGGCTGCTCACACTGCTGTTTACCCTGTCTATCTGATCTCATACTGGAGATACCAAGGGTGCTGAGGTAAGAGGAGGCCACTCACACTGCTGTTCCTCTTGTCTATTTGATCTAATACTAAACATACCAGAGTTGCTAAGGTAGGAAGAGGCTGCTCACACTGCTGTCCACCATCATTCCAATCTAATAATGGAGATACCAAGAGTTCTGAGGTAAGAAGTGGCTCATCACAGTGCTGTCCAACCTGTCCCTTTGATTTACTAGATATACCAGGATGTTGAGGTAAGAGGAGGCTGCTCACACTGCTGTCCATCATCTAGACAAGCTAATACTAGACATACCGAAGGTGCTGAGGTAGGAAGAGGCTGCTCACACTGCTGTCCAGTCCTCCTGAATGCTGAGCAGCTGCTGTGACCTGAATGTACCTTCTCAGTACTTAGTGTATGTTAGGTCCAGGTGACAACAGTGGAGCTTCATACTGCACATGTTCACAGATATCTGATCTATTAACATTCTAGGATAGGCTTCTGTATTGTAACAAGAAAGCAGCCATTTTACAGTACTGATTACCTCCATAGGCAAAAGAAGTGTAATTTGCTAATTAAAAGTATTTAGGCATTTATTCATATTAATATTTTCTTTTTGTACTAATCAGAGAAAAAGAGATCATGGTAGAAGAGCTAAAATATGGTAGCTGATGACCACAGCCTTCTTATTTTCTACACTTTTTTGCTATTGGTAATGACTATGACTCTAAACTGGCAGGGCCCTGACATGCTATTATCATGTTTTCTAACTCGCACTAAAGCTGATTATGATGGTCAAACACTAAAGGGGGCTTTACTACAATATCGTTAATGTTTTATCGTCGGGGTCACGTCGTTAGTGACGCACATCCGGCGTCATTAACGATATCGCAGCATGTGACACTTATGTGCAATCTAAAACGATCGCAAAAGTGGGCAAAATCGTTTGCCGCGGAGTGGTCGTCCTGAAACAAAAAATCGTTTACCTCTCATTAGCGATGTTGTTCCTCGTTCCTGCGGCAGCGCACATCGCTGTGTGTGACACCACAGGAGCGACGAACATCTCCTTACCTGCCTCCACCGGCTATGCGGAAGGCAGGAGGTGGGCGGGATGTTACGGCCGCTCATCTCCGCCCCTTCGCTTCTATTGGACGCCTGCCGTGTGACGTCGTTGTGATGCCAAACGACCAACCCCCCTGGCGGATTGGTGGCCAGAGCGAGGTTGCAGGGTAGGTAAGCCGTGTGACGGGGGAGCGCAATTTTTTGCGCGACGGACAGCGATATGCCCGTGTCGCACAAACGATGGGGGCGGGTACGCACGCTAGTGATATCGGTACTGATATTGCTAGCGTGTAAAGCCCCCTTAAGTGTCACTAGATCCACTAGTGGAGGAAAGGTATTGTTACGGTTGCTGTGGCAGACTATGTTCGGATTTCTTGCTACTGCACATGTGCAAGCGCTGGAGACTAAGTCCTATCTTGGAGCCATTGCACATGTGCGGGTGACATCATCGCTGACACGAGGTCACATGTCTCTGGCACCTTCTATGCCGATTGGTCGCTGGTCATGTGCTTGTGACGCTTTGCTCGGTGATAGGCCAGCGTGACGTCATTGCTGTCGTTCTGGCAGCGGATTGGCTCTGGTGTCCTCCATCTTGGATGAGGCACAGAGTCTATATAAGACCCTGACACACGCCGCCCAGTGCTCAGTCCTCTTGGTTCATGCATGAGAGTAGACGCTCTGTGCATGTCCCTCTAGACATCTCTCTGTCTATGCTAGGTGAGCGCTACCGGCAGGGTAGCGTTCTTGTACCTTACAGCTTCGGCTGCAGTCCGTATCCTTGCATCTTAGTGGAGCGGACATAGGCAGGTGCCTGAGGCACATGGTCCGGCTGGGCCTTGTGATTCTACTCGTAGGTGGACGTTGCCGCTAGGGTAACGTTCCTTATACTGCGTCTGGCAGTTTTTCGTATCCTCGCACACTAGGGGAGCAAACAGAGGTAGGAGCTTTGTGCGGCTTGTGCTGCTGTCCGTCTCTTTTGCACCACTAGAAGAGCGGACCTAGGCAGGTGCCATATCTAGTGGTTCGTGTCCTCGCACACTAGTGGAGCGAACGCAGGTAGGAGCTTTGTGCGGCTTACGCTGCTGTCCGTTTCCTGGCACCACTAGAGGAACGGACCTAGGTAGGTACCATTTCACACTCACTGCTTTTGTCTCTGTGATCATTAACAGAGACCATACCACACACCCTCCGAGTAAGGGAGGAATTGCTTTATTTCCTAACTATATGCCTCTGTGAGTTTAACAGATGTATTGCACTCTGCACTTGTGCTACTACTATTTACAGCGGCACACTTATATACTCTTCCTCACTCATTAACCTATCCCTTTTACGTTAATGCTAAATATGGTGGTCGCTGTGACTTTAACAGTACACGCCGTGATTGGCTCTAGTGTCACTGAGACGTATCAGTGTCAGTACTGCTTCCATAGTACAAGATACCCCTTATCCTCTGCCATAGTCTGCAGCAAAGACTTTGCACGGTGGACCCTGACTGTCTGATATCCCTTTGGTTTTTATAATCAGACAGCCCCCGTAACAGGTATGATGTTTGAACACTAGATGTCATTAGATACAATAGTGGAGGAGTAGTCAAACAAGCCAAAGGTCAGGAGCTGGGAATTCGCATTAGTTACAAGGGAGAGAGTGGAGCCAAGGTCAGGATACAAGCCGGGGGTCTGGAAGCCAGCAAGACACGTCAGCCAAAAAGGAAGAGAGCGGAGTCAAGGTCAGGATACAAGCCAAGGGTCTGGCAGTCAGGGAATCAAGTCAGGGTTAGGGAAACAGGTGGAGGAGGGTACTAGGAATGAGGTAACTGGAGAAGATTAAGACGGTCACTTATGGGAGCCAGCAACAACTGCTGCAACACAGGAACTATCACTGGCAGTGTATCGGGTGAAGTAGCTCCAAAATAAATCAGAGCAATCACCCAGAACGATGCTCCAACGAACAGGCCCCTCCAACAGGGCCTGAGACAGGAACAACTAGTCCACCAGAGAATAATACAAAACCAAGCATCGGCTCTGCAGGAGGATGGAGCACCTCAATCAGAATCATGACACTGATTGAGCCCCATAGGAAAAGTAAAAATGGGGCTTGCTAGGCTGCAATAAACTATTTTAAAGAGCTGAAGCAACTGCAACTCATCATCCCTGAACAAGATATGGATAAATTGTGTTTATTTGTATATTATAAAATTGGCCTTCCTTCTGTAGTCTCTTGGAAGATGTTTGATATTGGTCTTGTTGGATCTCAACTTTTAAGATCCTTTGATGATCTGCTGCTGCCACATGGCCATGGCATCTGCTTATTCCCTTTATCCACTAAAATTAACATTGATGCCCCGCCGAGCTGAACAAGCGTGTATTGTAAAGTTGACGAAACAGGCACTTAATCAATAGTTATTTAATATATAAGGCCATCTTTAATTTTGAGTGACAACTTTGAATTAATTCATGTTTTTGCTTTAAGGCTTAATACACTAGAAATGTATTTCTGCGGATGGAGCTATTGTATTTAACTCTTCATGCCCCAAGGTGACACCATGCCCACGTCTTAGTATTCGTATAAAAGGCTTTTGACAAATGAGATCAATAGAAAGTTCTGTATATAGGAAATATAACACTTTCTATGTATAGGAAATTTACAAGGTACAGGTTTTAATTTATGAATACAGTCTGTAATCATCCCCACGACGTTCACCTAACAAGGCCCTGAATGTTTGTACCCCTACTTATGGTACAAATATATACAAGCACAAAAGTATGCAAAGACAAGGAGTAAAAGAAAGGAATATGTGTAATTATCCGATTAATCTAGTGAATACCAGCAATTCCCTCCTCAAATAATGCAGTAATTTCCGTTTGACCTTGAAATGTTTTGTTTTTATTCAGAGCAGTGAAACGTGTTTTTGCAGGTAAAATAATAGTGGATAAATTGCACTAATTGCAGACAATACAAGGTCGCTAGACAGATCCTATTGTATTATTGTAATAGAATTTCTGTCCACAAATAGATTTGAATGGAATAAGCAAAATCGTTCAGTGTCTGGACATCTGTCTGTCTGTCTGTCTGTCTGTCTGTCTGTCTATCTATCTATCTATCTATCCCCCATCCTGTACCTCTTCTTGAAGTAATGATCCCATCATAGTCCACATTCTGTAGTAATGTGCCGATTCTTGTCTCCATCCTGTAGTGATGTGCCCATCCTGTAGTAATGTGTCCATCCTTGTCCCTTTTACAAATGTGACCCATCCTTATCCCCATCCTGTAGTAATGTGCCCATCCTGTAGTAATGTGTCCATCCTTGTCACTTTTTACAAATGTACCCCATCCTTGTCCCCAACCTGTGGTAATGTGCACCATCCTGTAGTAATGTGCCCAACCTTGTCCCCTTTTACTAATGTGCCCCAGCTTTGTCTCCATCCTGTAGTATTGTGCCCATCCTTATCACCATCCTGTAGTAATGTGCCCAACCTTGTCCCCTTTTAGTAATGTGCCCCACCTTTATCCCCATCCTGTAGTAATGTGCCCATTCTTGCCCTCTTTTACTAATGTGCCCATGCAGGTCATCTTCTTGTAGTAATGTCCCCTTTACTGATGCTCTTCTTGTAGCAATTAGAGATGAGCGAACCGGTCCCGGTTCGGCTCGAGGCGGTTCGCCGAACGGAAGTCCCGTTCGAGTTCGGTTCGTCGAACGTTCGACGAACCGAACTCGAACTGCATAGGAAACAATGGCAGGCAATCACAAACACATAAAAACACCTAGAAAACACCCTCAAAGGTGTCCAAAAGGTGACAAACAACTCACAACACAACACAAACACATGGGAAAGTGACAAGGACATATACTCATGTGAAAACAAAAGAGCTGGACAAGGAAAAAGAGGAGGAGACACAGATATAGGCATGGCACGCCCTTCTAAAATCATGTAAAACACCGCAAGATGACTCCAAGCGGAGTCTCCCTTTTTTTCCAAAAATTGGGCCCCACACACACCCACCCCTTCAGTGGCAGCAGTTGTGCCCCAGTTGTACAATTCACAGCTAGATTTGCATCAAGCACATTCAAAAATACGCCATTCTTATCCGTCCCCAGGATGACACCGGGGTAGGTAGCAAAGTCTTTCCTGATCCCAGCTCTGTTCATCTTGGCTTCTTTTAAAAACACAGCAAGCAAGGGTTACTCCAAGCGGAGTCTCCCTTTTTTCCAAAAATTGTGCCCCACACACACCCACCCATTCAGTGGCAGCACTTGTGCCCTAGTTGTGCACTTCACAGCTAGATTTGCATCAAGCACATTCAAAAATGCGGCCTAATTAACCGTCCCCAGGATGACACCAGGGTAGGTAGCAAAGTCTTTCCTGATCCCAGCTCTGTTCATCTTGGCTTCTTTTAAAAACACAGCAAGCAAGGGTTACTCCAAGCGGAGTCTCCCTTTTTTCCAAAAATTGTGCCCCACACACACCCACCCCTTCAGTGGCAGCACTTGTGCCCCAGTTGTGCACTTCACAGCTAGATTTGCATCAAGCACATTCAAAAATACGGCCTAATTAACCGTCCCCAGGATGACACCGGGGTAGGTAGCAAAGTCTTTCCTGATCCCAGCTCTGTTCATCTTGGCTTCTTTTAAAAACACAGCAAGCAAGGGTTACTCCAAGCGGAGTCTCCCTTTTTTCCAAAAATTGTGCCCCACACACACCCACCCATTCAGTGGCAGCACTTGTGCCCTAGTTGTGCACTTCACAGCTAGATTTGCATCAAGCACATTCAAAAATACGCCATAATTAACCGTCCCCAGGATGACACCAGGGTAGGTAGCAAAGTCTTTCCTGATCCCAGCTCTGTTCATCTCGGCTTCTTTTAAAAACACAGCAAGCAAGGGTTACTCCAAGCGGAGTCTCCCTTTTTTCCAAAAATTGTGCCCCACACACACACCCACCCATTCAGTGGCAGCACTTGTGCCCTAGTTGTGCACTTCACAGCTAGATTTGCATCAAGCACATTCAAAAATACAGCCTAATTATCCGTCCCCAGGATGACACCGGGGTAGGTAGCAAAGTCTTTCCTGATCCCAGCTCTGTTCATCTTGGCTTCTTTTAAAAACACAGCAAGCAAGGGTTACTCCAAGCGGAGTCTCCCTTTTTTCCAAAAATTGGGCCCCACACACACCCAACCCTTCAGTGGCAGCAGTTGTGCCCCAGTTGTACAATTCACAGCTAGATTTGCATCAAGCACATTCAAAAATACGCCATTCTTATCCGTCCCCAGGATGACACCGGGGTAGGTAGCAAAGTCTTTCCTGATCCCAGCTCTGTTCATCTTGGCTTCTTTTAAAAACACAGAAAGCAAGGGTTACTCCAAGCGGAGTCTCCCTTTTTTCCAAAAATTGTGCCCCACACACACCCACCCATTCAGTGGCAGCACTTGTGCCCTAGTTGCAAACATGATGTTTTGATTTGCATCAAGCACATTCCAAATCCACAAGCATTTACTCTCCCCAGGATGACACAGGGGTAGTAAATTCCTTCTGGATCCATGACTTGTTCATTTTGATGAACGTCAGTCTGTCCACATTGTCACTGGACAGACGCGTGCGCTTATCTGTCAGCACACACCCAGCAGCACTGAAGACACGTTCAGAGACAACGCTGGCAGCTGGACACGACAAAATCTCCAAGGCGTAACTGGAGAGCTCTGGCCATTTTTCTAGATTTGAAGCCCAAAAGGAGCAAGGCTCCATTTGCAAAGTCATGGCATCGATGTTCATTTGGAGATATTCCTGTATCATCCTCTCCAGCCGTTGACTATGAGTCAGACTTGTTGTCTCTGGTGGCCTTGCAAAAGAGGGTCTAAAAAAATTATGAAAAGATTCCATAAAATTGCTGTTACCAGCACCAGATACGGTCCTACTGATACGGGTAGACTGTTGTAGATGACGAGACCGTCCCATGTTTGGCAAGTTACAACTGGGAGATTCCCTCCCTGCACCTGCATGGTTGTTTGGTGGAAAAGCCGAGCTAAGATCGAGTAACAGCTTCTGCTGATACTCCTGCATACGTGCGTCCCTTTCTATGGCTGGAATTATGTCACAAAATTTGGACTTGTACCGGGGATCTAATAGTGTGGCAATCCAGTAGTCATCATCACTTCTAATTTTGACAATACGAGAGTCATGTTGGAGGTAGTGCAACAAGAAGGCACTCATGTGTCTTGCGCAGTCATGCGGACCAAGTCCACGCTGTGTTTGTGGCATAGAGGTGCTACCCGTTCTTTCTTCCTCTGACATCTCCCCCCAACCTCTTTCAACTGAAATTTGACCAAGGTCTCCCTCATCCGCTGAGTCTTCCATGTCCATGGACAGTTCGTCCTCCATTTCTTCATGTTCTCCTGCACCTTCCTCAACATTTCGCCTGCTACTATGCGCCCTTGTTGATCCCTGTCCCCTATGGTCCCATGCCTGCTGCGTTGGTGATGATGAACGTCTGGACCTTGGTGATGTTGTTGTCCCTTGCGCATATGAATCCTCCTGTAGTTCCTCCCCTTCCTGTTGTCCCACCCCCTGACTCCGAATAGTGTTTAGCGTGTGCTCCAGCATGTAAATGACTGGAATCGTCATGCTGATAATGGCATTGTCAGCGCTAAACATATTCGTCGCCATGTCGAAACTGTGCAGAAGGGTGCATAGGTCCTTGATCTGAGACCACTCCATCAGGGTGATCTGCCCCACCTCTGCATCTCGTTGGCCCAGGCTATACGTCATGACGTATTGCACCAGGGCTCGGCGGTGCTGCCACAGTCGCTGTAACATGTGGAGAGTTGAATTCCAGCGTGTCGCCACATCGCATTTGAGATGATGAACCGGCAGGCTGAAAGACTTCTGGAGCGATGCAAGTCGCTCAGCTGCGGCGCTTGAACGGCGGAAGTGAGCAGACAGTTTTCGTGCCCTGTTCAGAAGGCCATCTAGGCCGGGATAGTGTGTTAAAAATTGCTGGACGACAAGGTTCAACACGTGAGCCATACAAGGTACGTGTGTCACCTTGCCCAGGCGAAGGGCCGCACCCAGGTTTGCAGCATTGTCGCACACAGCCTTACCAGGCTGCAGGTTGAGTGGAGACAACCATTTATTAAACTCGGACCGCAGAGCTGACCACAACTCCTCAGCTGTGTGACTCTTATTCCCAAGACATGTCAAGCTAAAGACCGCCTGATGCTGTTGCGCTCTGCTGCCAGCATAGTAATGAGGGGTGCGTGATTCCTTCTGCGCAGTGAGAACGCTGGTGGCCTGACCAGGCAGGCTTGGGGCGGAGGTGGAGGACCCAGATGAGGTGGAGGATGCAGAAGCAGTGGCGGAACTTGGACAGACAGAGGATTGACACACAAGTCGTGGGGACGGCAAGACTTGTGCAGCAGACCCTTCACCATCTATCACCATAGTTACCCAGTGCCCAGTCAGCGACATGTAACGTCCCTGTCCATGCTTACTGGTCCAAGTATCGGTGGTGAAATGCACCCGTTCACACACAGAGTTTCTCAAGGAAGCGGTGATGTTGTGTGCGACATGCTGGTGTAGCGCGGGCACACCTTTCTTAGAGAAGTAGTGGCGACTAGGCATCTGGTACTGGGGCACAGCAACAGACATAAGGTCTCTAAAATCCTGTGTATCCACTAGGCGGAAAGGCAGCATTTCGGTAGCCAAGAGCTTACAGAGGGATAGAGTCAACCTCTTAGCTTTGTCATGGGTCGCAGGAAGTGGCCTTTTATTTGACCACATCTGAGGGACAGAGATCTGGCTGCTGTGTGTAGACGGTTTTGAGTAGGGTGTCCCTGGAAAAATGCAGGTTTGTGAGGAAAGTGCAGGCGGAGACATGATGTTGCCTTCATCCAACGTTGGTGCTATCGATGTCTGAGAGAGCTGTACACACTCACTTGTTTCCCCTTCCAAACCAACTGACGACCTACCAAGCAAACTGCCTGTTGCGGTTACAGTGGTGGAAGTTGTGCGTGGAAAAACAGGTGTGACAGCTGTCCCCACAGTCCTAGAAGATGAAGAGCGCGCGGATGCACTGGAAGGGGCAGGCGGTGGATGGTTCGCTCCGCTAGGCCGCATTGCAGCACGGTGAGCTTCCCACCGGGACCTATGATATTTATTCATGTGACGATTCATGGAAGAAGTTGTCAAACTGCTGAGGTTTTGACCTCTACTAAGAGAATCATGACAAAGTTTACAGATCACATAATTTGGGCGATCTTTTTCTATGTCAAAAAAGGACCAGGCTAGGCAAGGCTTAGAGGCCATACGACCTGTTGATCCACCCCGAATAATGCTCATAGGCAGAGTGGTGGCTGAGGATGCAGTTGTAGACGTGCTACCAGTGCTCCGACTCTGTCCAGGAAGGCGCAAGGTAACTTCGTCGTCGGTTGCATCCTCCTCCACCGCCTCTGTTGACCTCCTCGAGTGCCTGACTGGGGGTTGACAGTAGGTGGGATCTAGAACTTCATCATCAATTGTTGTGTTTGCACTCCCCTCCCCCTCAGACCGAGCCTCTTCTTGCCCTGACCGAATATTTAAGTTGTCATCCCAATCGGGTATCTGCGTCTCATCTTCATCAGTATGTTCCTCATTGTCTATAACCACAGGTGTTACAGTTTGTGACAAAGGGTCAACATTATGCTCAGAAACTTGGTCCTCACGGCCTGAATCAGAGTCACAAAGGTTCTGGGCATCACTGCAGACCATTTCCTGTTCTGTACTCACTGTAGCTTGGGAGCAGACCTCTGATTCACAGGCTATAGTGTGACTGAACAGCTCTGCAGACTCAGCCATCTCAGTTCCACCATACTGTGCAGGGCTGATGGAGACTTCAGAGCTGGGAGAAATCAAGTGTGATTGGGATGACAACTCAGAGGACTGGTGTTTTTTGGATGCGGTACTTGAAGTGGCTGAGAGGGCACTTGTTGGACCACTTGAGATCCATTCAAGCATTTTCCTTTTTTGCCCATCATCTACCTTTGTTCCTCTTGTTCGTGTCCGTAAAAAAGGGAGCACATCGGATTGTCCACGGTAAGTAGTAGACATCTTACTTTTGCTGGTAGATGGTCTATCTTCAGCAGATGATAATGGAGCTTTGCCACCTTCCCCACGGACAAAACCTTTTTTTCCTTTTCCACCACGCCTCTTCCCCTTTCCACCAGCATCTGTCATTTTGCCACTCATGTTGATTGCGACAAGATTGTGGACTTAAAATGTGGTAGTAAAAATTGAGAGGTGGTGTAGATTGCAGAGGTGGTCTAGCTTTATTAACAGCAGAATAATAAAGAATAATTATCCCTAACAATGCAACTACGGCCCTTAAACTGGCAGCAATGTTTGCTAGTATAATGGCTTAGTTATAATGAGTTGGAGTGTGCAATGCAGGTAGAGGTGCTGCAAATGTCTTTGCACTAGTGGGACTATAGCAAAGTCCAATAGCCACGTTTAGGATGCCACTAGGTACACTGAGTGTTTGCTAGTATAATGGCTTAGTTATAATGAGTTGGAGTGTGCAATGCAGGTAGAGGTGCTGCAAATGTCTTTGCACTACTGGGACTATAGCAAAAGTCCAATAGCCACGTTTAGGATGCCACTAGGTACACTGAGTGTTTGCTAGTATAATGGCTTAGTTATAATGAGTTGGAGTGTGCAATGCAGGTAGAGGTGCTGCAAGTGTCTTTGCACTAGTGGGACTATAGCAAAAGTCCAATAGCCACGTTTAGGATGCCACTAGGTACACTGAGTGTTTGCTAGTATAATGGCTTAGTTATAATGAGTTGGAGTGTGCAATGCAGGCAGACGTGCTCTGCAAATGTCTTTGCACTAGTGGGACTATAGCAAAGTCCAATAGCCACGTTTAGGATGCCACTAGGTACACTGAGTGTTTGCTAGTATAATGGCTTAGTTATAATGAGTTGGAGTGTGCAATGCAGGTAGAGGTGCTGCAAATGTCTTTGCACTAGTGGGACTATAGCAAAAGTCCAATAGCCACGTTTAGGATGCCACTAGGTACACTGAGTGTTTGCTAGTATAATGGCTTAGTTATAATGAGTTGGAGTGTGCAATGCAGGTAGAGGTGCTGCAAATGTCTTTGCACTAGTGGGACTATAGCAAAAGTCCAATAGCCACGTTTAGGATGCCACTAGGTACACTGAGTGTTTGCTAGTATAATGGCTTAGTTATAATGAGTTGGAGTGTGCAATGCAGGTAGAGGTGCTGCAAATGTCTTTGCACTAGTGGGACTATAGCAAAAGTCCAATAGCCACGTTTAGGATGCCACTAGGTACACTGAGTGTTTGCTAGTATAATGGCTTAGTTATAAGGAGTTGGAGTGTGCAATGCAGGTAGAGGTGCTGCAAATGTCTTTGCACTAGTGGGACTATAGCAAAGTCCAATAGCCACGTTTAGGATGCCACTAGGTACACTGAGTGTTTGCTAGTATAATGGCTTAGTTATAATGAGTTGGAGTGTGCAATGCAGGTAGAGGTGCTGCAAATGTCTTTGCACTAGTGGGACTATAGCAAAGTCCAATAGCCACGTTTAGGATGCCACTAGGTACACTGAGTGTTTGCTAGTATAATGGCTTAGTTATAATGAGTTGGAGTGTGCAATGCAGGTAGAGGTGCTGCAAATGTCTTTGCACTAGTAGGACTATAGCAAAGTCCAATAGCCACGTTTAGGATGCCACTAGGTACACTGAGTGTTTGCTAGTATAATGGCTTAGTTATAATGAGTTGGAGTGTGCAATGCAGGTAGAGGTGCTGCAAATGTCTTTGCACTAGTGGGACTATAGCAAAGTCCAATAGCCACGTTTAGGATGCCACTAGGTACACTGAGTGTTTGCTAGTATAATGGCTTAGTTATAATGAGTTGGAGTGTGCAATGCAGGTAGAGGTGCTGCAAATGTCTTTGCACTAGTGGGACTATAGCAAAAGTCCAATAGCCACGTTTAGGATGCCACTAGGTACACTGAGTGTTTGCTAGTATAATGGCTTAGTTATAATGAGTTGGAGTGTGCAATGCAGGCAGACGTGCTCTGCAAATGTCTTTGCACTAGTGGGACTATAGCAAAGTCCAATAGCCACGTTTAGGATGCCACTAGGTACACTGAGTGTTTGCTAGTATAATGGCTTAGTTATAATGAGTTGGAGTGTGCAATGCAGGTAGAGGTGCTGCAAATGTCTTTGCACTAGTGGGACTATAGCAAAAGTCCAATAGCCACGTTTAGGATGCCACTAGGTACACTGAGTGTTTGCTAGTATAATGGCTTAGTTATAATGAGTTGGAGTGTGCAATGCAGGTAGAGGTGCTGCAAATGTCTTTGCACTAGTGGGACTATAGCAAAGTCCAATAGCCACGTTTAGGATGCCACTAGGTACACTGAGTGTTTGCTAGTATAATGGCTTAGTTATAATGAGTTGGAGTGTGCAATGCAGGTAGAGGTGCTGCAAATGTCTTTGCACTAGTGGGACTATAGCAAAGTCCAATAGCCACGTTTAGGATGCCACTAGGTACACTGAGTGTTTGCTAGTATAATGGCTTAGTTATAATGAGTTGGAGTGTGCAATGCAGGTAGAGGTGCTGCAAATGTCTTTGCACTAGTGGGACTATAGCAAAAGTCCAATAGCCACGTTTAGGATGCCACTAGGTACACTGAGTGTTTGCTAGTATAATGGCTTAGTTATAATGAGTTGGAGTGTGCAATGCAGGTAGAGGTGCTGCAAATGTCTTTGCACTAGTGGGACTATAGCAAAAGTCCAATAGCCACGTTTAGGATGCGACTAGGTACACTGAGTGTTTGCTAGTATAATGGCTTAGTTATAATGAGTTGGAGTGTGCAATGCAGGTAGAGGTGCTGCAAATGTCTTTGCACTAGTGGGACTATAGCAAAAGTCCAATAGCCACGTTTAGGATGCCACTAGGTACACTGAGTGTTTGCTAGTATAATGGCTTAGTTATAATGAGTTGGAGTGTGCAATGCAGGTAGAGGTGCTGCAAATGTCTTTGCACTAGTGGGACTATAGCAAAGTCCAATAGCCACGTTTAGGATGCCACTAGGTACACTGAGTGTTTGCTAGTATAATGGGTTAGTTATAATGAGTTGGAGTGTGCAATGCAGGTAGAGGTGCTGCAAATGTCTTTGCACTAGTGGGACTATAGCAAAAGTCCAATAGCCACGTTTAGGATGCCACTAGGTACACTGAGTGTTTGCTAGTATAATGGCTTAGTTATAATGAGTTGGAGTGTGCAATGCAGGTAGAGGTGCTGCAATTGTCTTTGCACTAGTGGGACTATAGCAAAAGTCCAATAGCCACGTTTAGGATGCCACTAGGTACACTGAGTGTTTGCTAGTATAATGGCTTAGTTATAATGAGTTGGAGTGTGCAATGCAGGTAGAGGTGCTGCAAATGTCTTTGCACTAGTGGGACTATAGCAAAAGTCCAATAGCCACGTTTAGGATGCCACTAGGTACACTGAGTGTTTGCTAGTATAATGGCTTAGTTATAATGAGTTGGAGTGTGCAATGCAGGTAGAGGTGCTGCAAATGTCTTTGCACTAGTGGGACTATAGCAAAAGTCCAATAGCCACGTTTAGGATGCCACTAGGTACACTGAGTGTTTGCTAGTATAATGGCTTAGTTATAATGAGTTGGAGTGTGCAATGCAGGTAGAGGTGCTGCAAATGTCTTTGCACTAGTGGGACTATAGCAAAGTCCAATAGCCACGTTTAGGATGCCACTAGGTACACTGAGTGTTTGCTAGTATAATGGCTTAGTTATAATGAGTTGGAGTGTGCAATGCAGGTAGAGGTGCTGCAAATGTCTTTGCACTAGTGGGACTATAGCAAAGTCCAATAGCCACGTTTAGGATGCCACTAGGTACACTGAGTGTTTGCTAGTATAATGGCTTAGTTATAATGAGTTGGAGTGTGCAATGCAGGTAGAGGTGCTGCAAATGTCTTTGCACTAGTGGGACTATAGCAAAGTGCAATAGCCACGTTTAGGATGCCACTAGGTACACTGAGTGTTTGCTAGGATAATGGGTTAGTTATAATGAGTTGGAGTGTGCAATGCAGGTAGAGGTGCTGCAAATGTCTTTGCACTAGTGGGACTATAGCAAAAGTCCAATAGCCACGTTTAGGATGCCACTAGGTACACTGAGTGTTTGCTAGTATAATGGCTTAGTTATAATGAGTTGGAGTGTGCAATGCAGGTAGAGGTGCTGCAAATGTCTTTGCACTAGTGGGACTATAGCAAAAGTCCAATAGCCACGTTTAGGATGCCACTAGGTACACTGAGTGTTTGCTAGTATAATGGCTTAGTTATAATGAGTTGGAGTGTGCAATGCAGGTAGAGGTGCTGCAAATGTCTTTGCACTAGTGGGACTATAGCAAAAGTCCAATAGCCACGTTTAGGATGCCACTAGGTACACTGAGTGTTTGCTAGTATAATGGCTTAGTTATAATGAGTTGGAGTGTGCAATGCAGGTAGAGGTGCTGCAAATGTCTTTGCACTAGTGGGACTATAGCAAAAGTCCAATAGCCACGTTTAGGATGCCACTAGGTACACTGAGTGTTTGCTAGTATAATGGCTTAGTTATAATGAGTTGGAGTGTGCAATGCAGGTAGAGGTGCTGCAAATGTCTTTGCACTAGTGGGACTATAGCAAAGTCCAATAGCCACGTTTAGGATGCCACTAGGTACACTGAGTGTTTGCTAGTATAATGGCTTAGTTATAATGAGTTGGAGTGTGCAATGCAGGTAGAGGTGCTGCAAATGTCTTTGCACTAGTGTGACTAGACAAAAGTCCAATAGCCACGTTTAGGATGCCACTAGGTACACTGAGTGTTTGCTAGTATAATGGCTTAGTTATAATGAGTTGGAGTGTGCAGAGGACAGGAGGGTACAGTGCCAGGATTGTGGGGCTCTGGGTAGAGGAAAGGAAGCCTGCCTTTCTATTCCCTCCTAATGGGGAAATGCAGCGACGAAATCCCTGACCTTGGCTACACAGACGCTGTCTCTGTTTTCAGGACCTGTCACCTATGGCTCTGACCCTGCCGGTTTGAGCCCTTAAAAGGACTGATGGAAAGTGCTCTCCCTAAGCTGTCCAGCGCTGTGTATGGAGCGCATACAGCAGTATCGGCGATAGGACTCAGGACAGAGCTGCGCCAGTGATGTCTGACACCAAGGACGCAGAAGGCAGATAATGGCGTGCTGGAGGAAAATATCCGTTTTTATAATGCAGGGATATGTGACATGGACATCCTATCACACATGCCGTTGCTTCTCTGGCTAAAAGTCCACTTAGCTGTGTGTGTGTCTGGGATTGGCTGACATGCTGGCCCGCCCCACAAGACGCGCGCGCTTAGGGAAGGAAGACAAGGAAAAAAAAAAAAAAAAAATGGCGATCGCCATTATACAAACAGGAGTGATCTGAAGGCGCTGTTCACGCACACTATACACTGAAATGTCATAATAGTGTGAGTCACAGAGTGACTTACACTATTACAGCGGAAAGCCAGCTAGGAATTAGCTGTTTTTTTGCTGCTAGAACCATTATCAAACGTTTCTAGAACTATCGAGCTTTTGCAAAAAGCTCGAGTTCTAGTTCGATCTAGAACAGGCCCCAAAATCACTCGAGCCTAGAACTGGAGAACCACGAACCACGAACCGCGCTCATCTCTAGTAGCAATATCCCATCCTGATCCCCTATTGTATTATTCTACCAGCACACACGCACACTAGCAATGTCCCATCCTGGTGACAATTGTGCCATTCTACACACACACACACACACACACACACAAGCAATGTCCCATTCTGGTCTCGTATTGTACCATTCAACACACACACATACACACTAGTAATGTCACATCCTGGTTCCCTATTGTGTCATTCTACAGAAACAGACAGATACACACAGACATTCTTCTCTCCTGTCCTCCGTTCCCTCAGCGTTCTCTCCTCTGCTTCTTGCGGCCATCAGGCACCAGCCCTCTTTGGCGATCGTGACCACTGTATGCGCTTCATCTAAAATTCAGATGAACGTTTGCTCCCGGCACAGAGTCAAGCTTTCTCTGTACTCTTTCAATGACAGCCACCGGCCAATCAGAGGCAAGCATGTGACATCATACGCATCAGCTGCTTGCCTTTGATTGGCCAGCGGCTGCCATTGGACTAGTGCACAGGGTTTCACAGACTGTAAAAAAAGGCACATAGGGTTTTAACAGATAAAAAGCAGAAATATAAAGTAAGGTGCACTCACCTATAGGGGTTGTGAAAGGTCACAAGACCTAAAACCGCATGATAGCAGCTGCAGACCCGAAGAAATAGGATGATGTCTCGGAAGTAAAAACGGGTATCACCTCTGCGCTTACCACCAAAACAAGCCAGGAATTAATTAATCCAACTCAATAATTGCATGTGCTAATACAGGTCGACGCACTTCAGGGGTCACAGCCCCCTTCCTCAGGACAATATAACAGAGACAAGGATACTAGGATTAATTAATTCCTGGCTTGTATTGGTGATAATCTCGGCGGTGATACCTGTTTTTACTTCCGAGACTTCATCGTTGGACTAGTGCAGAGAGAGATTGACTCTGCGCAGCGCCAATAAAATGTTCATCTGAAATAAAGCAGAGAGCAGTGACGGTTGTTGCCCCTGCTTCGGCTATGATCATCAAGGGGGTACGTGCCGCAAGAAACAGCTTGAAGGTCCGCATGCGACCTGTAGGCTGCATGTTTGAGACCTCTGTATTAAACCATATCTCTATCCATCTCTCTATCATCTATCAATCTATCTATCTATCTATCTATCTATCTAGAGTAGAAAAAATGTTGCTGATACACATTATGGACCATTAAAGGTTTTTTCATTTTTGCAAGATATGGAGTGCTGCCTTCATATTTTTTTTCTCTATCTATCTATCTATCTATCTATCTATCTATCTATCATCTATCTATCTATCTCTCTATCTCCCCATCTCGCCCCCATCTCTCTCTGAAAATCACGCACGTGCCGCGAGACACGTATTTTCCTTGCGTGTTGCGTTTGGTAAGTACGTGTCTCTGGTACGTGCGTGCCACGTGTGTTCTACGTGTGCTATCCGCGATAGCACACGAAGAACTGGTAATTTGAATGCTCACGTGGTCCTTGCTGCTGTCCAGGGTACTGATCTTCGGCTCCAGCCCCGCCCACTCCCCGCTGATGCTGCTTCCGGCCGAGCGGAGGGGGGGAGATTAGCGACTGTGACATCACGCCCACCTCCTTAACACGCTCATAATGAGCGGCGGTCGCCAGCAACTGTTTGCAGCGGAAGATTCTGCAGGGCTGGTGGAGGTGAGTATGTTTTTTTTAAATTTTAAAATAATAACATGTGTTTCTCCGGCGCGTGTCACACGGGACTGCATCCACACTACATCCGTGTGGTACGGGTGCAGGCCTTGTGACACCTGTGATGCCGGAGAAAAACGGACATGTCGGCATGAGAAAAACACGGACACACGTTCCGTTCAAAAATACTTACGCGTGTCCAATACATTAGGAATACATTGGTCCACATGTGTACATGTCTCCGGTACGTGAAAAAACTGTCAAACACGTACGTGTGACAGAAACCTAAAGGCTACTTTACACACTGCGATATCGGTCCCGATATCGCTAGTGTGGGTACCCGCCCCCATCTGTTGCGCGACACGGGCAAATCGCTGCCCGTGTCGCACAACAGCCGTCACACATACTTACCTGTCCGGCGACGTCGCTGTGACGGGCGAACTGCCTCCTTTCTAAGGGGGCAGACCGTGCGGCGTCACAGCGACGTCACTGAAGCGTCACTGAACTGCCGCCCAATAGCAGCGGAGGGGCGGAGATGAGCGGGACGTAACATCCCGCCCACCTCCTTCCTTCCGCATAGCAGCTGGGAGGCAGGTAAGGAGAGCTTCCTCGTTCCTGCGGCGTCACACGGAGCGATGTGTGCTGCCGCAGGAACGAGGAACAACTTCGTTACTGCTGCAGTAACCATTTTTGAGAATGGACCCCCGTGTCGCCGATTAGCGATTTTGCACGTTTTTGCAATGATGCAAAATCGCTTATCGGTGTCACACGCAACGGCATCGCTAATGCGGCCGGATGTGCGTCACAAATTCCGTGACCCCAACGACTCCGCATTAGCGATGTCGCAGCGTGTAAAGCCCGCTTTAGAGAGCAAAATGAGGGAGAGGGGAAAATTAGCAAATGCAGGGGAAAATAATGATTGCCGCGTGATGGCACGATGTGTGTGGGCGGCGGTGGGTGCTGACGCCGACCCTGCGTTTAATGATAATGTGTATATTTTACCCTGTATATTCATTGCATTATTCTCAAATCTTCATAAATAAACTACATACATATTCTAGAATATCTAATGCGCTAGAATCGGGCCAACGTCTAGTATTATATAAGTGCCCCTGATTTTAAAGTAGAAACATCTTATAGCAAATCTTAGTATTAGACTTTGATATAGAAGGTGCTCGCGGGGGGGGACTAGGAAATGAAAGAAAAACCAAATAAAGAAGTAAATAACACCGGTTCGGTGGCTGCTACAGTCTTAATAAAACGAGATGATAGGAAATAGAACCAGAGCTGAGATCTGAGAATGATAAACCTTTCAACATTTATGAAGTTGAAGACAAAAGCGTTCATAGAGACTCGGAACATCAGGCTCATGGATGGTAAAATTAAAACCCATAAAATATTCATCCCTTTGTGCCTGGCGTCTGTCAGCCATGCATGGATATGATATATTTTTCTACTCTGGGCTGCAGTTTATTAGCTCTCCGGAATGGATGACGACCAATCTGGTAAACAGTCTTGTTGCTGAGTATACAAATAATTTCCATTTCATTACAATGTATTGTCAAATACTATATTTGGCAAAGCTTATAACTTACGGACCAAATAGGAGCATGGATCAAATTTACGGCTTGGTAGGACACATTTTCTGATAATTAAGATGATTATTTAATGCTGTTTAATAATAATGTAACAAAACGAGAAGCCAACGAGACAAGTAAACCCCGGGCACACGGAAGGAGAGGGAGGAAAACGCACTGGGGTGTTTATGAGCATCAAGATTTAGAGCTAAATAGGACCGATGTATTTTCCGCTTCCATAGGAAATGATCTATGGTATATAAATATTGTAAATTTCTAGATTTATATTTAGGATTCAGAATTAAAGAGAAAGACCAATAGAAACAATAAAATTAAACCACATTCCATTTCCATAAGTTGCGTAAAAGTTGTTATAACTCCAGTGAAGGCTTAAAACTGACGGTTGTGTCACGGGTGTCAAACAGTCATGTGGTTTCTGGCCGTAGAGGGTCACAGCGTTTCACTGCGCAGAATGCTCCCTGACTTTCCATTGTTCCTGCTGTCAGTATTCATTTGTATAGGTAGCTTTCCTGCTGGATTCATCTCTTTCCCTTTTGGACCCAGCAGGAGATCACCTTTCACCCAGCCACTGATCATCAGTATTCTCTTGGTGCTTAAATACCCCTTCCTTCCTAGGACTGGTGCTGGTGATATTTTCAGTTCATTCAGGCCTTAGTGAAAACTCTGCTGAACTTCTACCTGAGTATGATAAGTAGTTCATGCATTTCCCCCTGTGTGTCCTCCTTGTGTCATCTATAGTGTTTAGTGGGGTTGATGAAGAGCCCAGCACTAGGGATACCTAGGGTCAGGTACTCGGCTCGGCACATAGATACGGAATCTACCTCGAGTGATGAGGGATCCCAAGGACCAGCAGTAGGTTTGGTCAGGTGTCACCATCTTCCTAGCCACAGGGTTTCCTTTTCCTTTACTTTCGCCGCTTGCTTGGAATTTCCCCATACCTAGCGTGACAGATGCTTAATATACTCGTTGTCAGTGTCCTCAGCTCTCAGTCAGATATGCTACACTGTGTAGGGAGGGCAAGGTTCTTTGGAAGGATAATTGAGCTGTCAGGTTTCCAGGTTTTCCAGTTCTCTTTTGAATGAGCTTGCCCTCAGTTAACATGGAGTTTAAGGTTCTGTTGCCCTACTTCCTGTCCAGCTGCTTAAAAGGCCGCCTCTCAGCCCAGTCCAGTGCCTGAGTATACTGCTTGCTGTGTGCTCCTGCTTTGCTGCTGCTAATCCTGATTGCCTCTGGATCCTCCTAAAGACTACCGACCGACTCTGGACCATACCCGGTTTCTTCAAAGCTGTGCCCGGATTCCGTCTGCCATCTTCGGTCAGCACTCTGCCTGGTTCTCTCCGGTTCATAACCACTCTGGACAATCATCCCGTACGGACACTCCTGGACTTTACCGCTTGCCCCTTGTGTCCCGGCTGCTGCGCATTTAGGCCTTCCGGGGTGATTGCCGGACAGTCCCTGTATAGGGGTTCGCTCTGGTGGTCTCCCTGGGGGAGTCCGGTGCGTGGCCCCGGGAATTCCCTCCGCTCCGATTCGGGAAGGTATTACATGTGTTATTGTGTTACTGTGTTTGTTCTGTTGTGTATCTACCGTGGTTACATGTTATAAAACATCTTGTACCCAGAACTCGTCTCTGATTGTCATTGCCCTACGCTATCGAAATCCTCAGAACATATAATAAGTATTACATGAGCATACGTAAGTATCTCACAATGGATGGACACCTTTGTAGATGTAGGTAGCCAGCTAACCACCAAATGAGCCATAATTGAAAATCAATTGAATACCTTGTTTGAGAAGGTCACAGTATTTATAGAGACCTTCTCAATAAAGATTTTCAATTGATCTTCTATCAAGGCTCATTTGGTCGTTAGTTGGCAACCTGAACCTACAACAGTATCCATCCATGATGAAGTATTTAAGTATTCTCTTCTATGGTTCTGAAGAAACTTGTTCTGTGTCCACCATTGTATGGGGGAGCGTGGGACTGCAGGAAAACTACACTGAGGGTTTATTTTTAATGTGTGATCACGGAGACAAATAGCTCTGCATAAGAGCTGTATGCACAGAACAGTAGGAGAATTTTAATTAAGATTACTTATGAATTTTTTACATTTTTATTTTAGACTGAATGTAAAAGTATATTTAATGAACTCTTAAAATATTTTATGCAGAATCTCTAAAGGGGCCACCGCTTCCCATGTACTAGTTATAACACTGGTCTTCTAACACAACAAAGAGACCCATGGGCTTCTAAGCACAAAGATGTGATGAAGTTCTTATTTCTGAACCCTCTATAGCTACACTCCTGTATAATGACTTTTCAATGTCTATAATTTATAGATGAGCAAATCTTTGTAATTCAAATTCGCCAACTTTTCAGAATTTTACCCTTAAATTCAATTTGGAACGAATCTCGATACTGGAAAGCTTGTAATTGCTTGGAAAACACATGTGGGGGAAAGAAGAGACAAAGAGAGAGAGAGAAAAGCTGCTGGGCCTAGGAGCTTATACTTTACAGATGAGAGAGAGCGAGAACCCTGTTGACCATGAGAGCCTAAACTCTGCAGGAGAAGACCCTGCTGACCATAAGAACTTATACGCTACAGGAGAGAGAGAGGACCTCACTGACGATAACAGCTTAAACTTTACAGGAGAGCAAGGAGGACCCATCAGACCATAAGTCACATAAAAGACTGCAGACTTTCATCACAAACTTATACAGCCCCTGTAATGCTCCTAACATAACACAGCACAGAAACACAGCATCACAACCCTCATCATTTTTAAAAAATACATCAATAGAACCAAAAGTACTACAGAAATTTTCATCAGTATCACTAGCCGTACAGAAATATATCCATAAAACCCTCATCAGTGCAGAAATACAGCATCAAAACCCTCCTCAGTACAGAAATACATCACAAGAACCACCATCAGTACATGGTACATCAATTTATAATGTCAGGTCAGACCCATATACATTTGCATCTCATGAACTTAAAACTTACAGTACATTATTAACAACAGTTTAAGATACTGCGAGTTATCAGTCATTATCAGACTGCCGACCATACAGGAACCGCAGTTCTGATGAGAAATAGTCAGTATTGCTAAAAATCATTTACATCCAGTTACCTTACAGATGACATTGCCTCTGTTCTGAGTCATTCTTTCTCTTCTTCATCTTGTCCAGGTGTCATGATAACTTTTCCCATCCACATCTTGTCTCTGCAGAGTTCCATGTTCTCCGATTTCTGCAGCACATCCCAGCATGATAACCTTAAAAATGGCAGTGTCATTATAATGCATGTGTTTCCTGCACAAACTATGATCCCACTATATCTCTCATATGGTACATGCCTTACACACTGCTCTTTTCCATATTGGGCTCTCACAATATATCCCTACTAGACTACCCAGTCTGTATAACGGGTCTGCTCATTACACTCCTCCTCCCTGGAAAATTGTCAACCCTTTGCTAAGGCCTCACACTGTCCCCCCCCCCCTCATGCCACCCAGTCTCTAAACCAGTCCGCTCACACAGTACCCAGTCTCTATTCATTTTTTTCATCCCATACTGTCTCCTCATTACCTTCACACGTATCCACCCTCACTCTTAATAGTGTGTCTGCATATATTCCCCCCTCATTCCCCATACTGTGTCCACCCCATCCTGCCTTCTTGCTCCCCATACGGTATCCTCACTCCTCACATGTTCTCAAATTTCTCCCCCTCTTTCTTCCTGTACTGTGCCCTCAAATTTCCTCCCTTGCTCCCCATATTGTGTCCATGCTCATACTCTCTCTCTACCTGTACTGTGTCCTCCAATTTCACCCCTTGCTCCCCATACTGTGTCCTCAAATTTCCCTTCTTTGCTCTCAAATTCCCCCCTTGCTTCCCATACTGTGTCCTCAAATTCCTCCCTTACTCCTCATACTGTGTCCTCAAATTTCTTCCCCATTTTCTCCCCATACAGTTTCCTCAAATTCCCCCATCACTCCCCATACTGTGTTCTCAAATTCCACTCCCCCTCGCTCCCCATACTGTGTACTAAGACTTATTTCCTATTTCTCCTAATTATAATAAATCTTCAGTGTCTTCAGCTCTATTGGAGCACTTACCACACAAAACTTCAGCCACCTATATGGCATCGAGGTGTGACGTCAGCAGTGTGATCAGATGAGTTAAAAGTGCGGGCAGTCAGGGCTTCTTTAAGACGCAAGTGCAATTAACCACTGGGAGTCATGTTACTGCACCTTCTCTGAGTTGACATCTGGCTCAGAGAAATGCTAACTTCCACTATGGGGAGCAGCAAAATGTAACCACCGGGGAGACATCTCAGACCGCCACATCAGGCGGCCTGACAGCGTAATCCTGCCAGCTGCGCCAAGCGCAAATGCCATGCCTTCCCTCCCCCTGATACGCCGCTGCTGTAGGGCATGATGGGTTAGTACAAGCGTTCTCACAAGTGACTTTATCCTGCTCACAGATGCTTCAGCAGTGTGGGAATTGGTGCAGGTCAAGTTTTGTTTTTGCAAATCGTGAATCATATCTCAAAATGTTCAAATTTGTGTGAAACTGTGAAGTTTAGGAAATATGACCAAAACTCAATCCTCTGTGAATTGATCCTTTCTTTTCAGCTATTAATATGAATTATGTTTTTAAAATATAGAAAAAAAAAATCACCTAAAATCTACAGATATGAATAGTTGTATCAAGGAATATGGGATAAAACAGTGTAAGCTATTTAATACATTTCCGTGTTTACCCATGAAAGCACAATGCAAGTAACACAGTGAAGCTGCAATCTCCTCATGGGTGAAGGATACAATTAAATTTAGATGCTTAAATGAAAAAATCATAGTATTGCTGCAGATTGTAAACCCAAGTTTTAAAAAGAGATGGAATTCAAGGTTAGGGTGTAATTGCCTATTCAAATAGAAAATATACATGAAAATATACATGTCCATTAAGTTGGAAATGTCGCGGGCAGAGGAGGGGACGCGGCGCTCTCCCACTGCTCGGGTCCGGCTGCCGCAGCTGCTGCGGCCTGCTGCTGCTCGGTGGCTCGAGCGATGGGCCGGATCCCGGGGACTCGAGCGGCGCTCCTCGCCCGTGAGTGAAAGGGGATTGGGTTTTGGGATAGTTTATTGTCCGTGACGCCACCCACGGCTGTGGTGATTGAGTGGACACCACCGCTGCTCTGTTTGGGGAGCCCGGGAGTGATGGTACGAAGCAGCCAGTTGTTGATTTGCCCCTCCGTGGGTAGGGGTCTTGGTGCTCCCGGGGCCCGGTGATGGGATTGGGATAGTGGACAGGCGGGGATGGGGCCTGTGGAGGTGCAGGGGCACAGGGACAACGCTGTGCCGCACGGCACGGAGGTACTCACTCAGCCAGTAAACACGACACAGTTCTCGGTAAACAAACGGCTGGTTGGACGGGTCCCTCAGACGGTTCACGGTGCTGATGTTCCCTGCAGTTAGCGGTGATGGTCTCTTCCCTGCACCTATGTAAAGTCTTTTGGTAGTGATGGGTCCCCACCGGTTACCCACTCCTCGACTTCAATCTGGGCCGAAGGAGCCCTACTTTGCCCGCAGGCGCTGGCCCTGGGAAACTGGTGCCCTGCGGTGGCGGTGTCTCCCCTTCACGGTCGGGCTGTTGCCTTCAATCGGGACTTGGTTGTTAGGAGACAGAGGTCCCCTTCACTGACGGATTTGGCAAATTATGGCGACTCCTAGCCTTGCCGGGATCCGAAAGGCCCCTGCCCTGGTGCTGACTGTTCTTCGTATACTGCTCCGGTACCGCCGGGTCACCACCCGTCCGCGGTCCTTCCAGCAACCTCCAAGCAGTCCCCCTGCAGACTATCACCGCCGTCTGCTGACCTTGCTGTCACTGTCCGGGGCACACACCCGGACCAACTTCAGGCTTTACAAACTGTTTCTTTTCACTTTACTTCAGCTTCTCTCCTAAGCTCCTCTACCACTTCACTTCCTTCTCCTGTCACTTCCCTCACTTCACTGCCTGGTTTTCCCGCCTCCAGGGCTGTGAACTCCTCGGTGGGTGGAGCCAACCGCCTGGCCCACCCCCTGGTGTGGACATCAGCCCCTGGAGGAAGGCAACAAGGATTTTGGGTTAGCTTGGTGTACCTGCAGGGAATGTGGGGTGCATGTGGTGTTGTGACCTGTGACCCCTGGCTTGCCCAGGGCGTCACAGAAACACGTGCGTTATGTTCTAAATGGTGCTTTATGCCAACGGGCCAATGATCTATTTCAGTAATGGTGGCCCTGCACACATTGGACTCATTGTCGGAGTCTATTACTTTAGGGATAATCTGTCAGAAGGAGTAACAAAAGAGAGCTGTGCCCCACTACAATCCTCTACCATACCTGCGGCAATCAAGCGAGATGGCCTGTGTGAAACCCCTGGTGGTGGTAAGGTAGTGCTCACGCTAACAGCTGGTCCATGCTAGTTATATCCAATAAAAGAAGAAAAAAGAGTGGCACTCACCTTTTTAAAAAAAACATGATGTATTTCATATTGTTAAAAATGGGTCAGCGGTCATAGAATCATAGAATGGTAGAGTTGGAAGGGACTTCAAGGGCCATTGGGTCCAGCCACTGCATGTGCAGGTTTTCTTAAATCATCCAAGCTATACGTTTATCCAGCTTCTGCTTGAAGATTTTCATTGATGGAGAGAGCTCACTCCCTTCCTACCATCTATTGATGGTGAGCTCACTACCTCCCTGCCATCCATTGATGTAGGGCTCACCACCTCCCTTGGTAGCCTGTTCCACTCTCTGACTGCCCTCACTACCTCCAGTGGTCTCCTGTTCCACTTCCTGACTACCCTCACTGTCAGAAAGTTTTCCTAATAACTAATCTGAATCTCCTTCCTTTTAGTTTCACCCCATTGCTTCTTGTACTTTCTTGTGCTAATGAGAACAGGGTAGTTCCCTCTGCACTGTGATTTCCTTTCAGATATTTGTAGACCACTATTAAGTCTTCTCTCAGCTTTCATTTTTGTAAACTAAACCTTCCTAGGTCTTTTAGCTGGTCTTCATAGGACATGGTTTGCAGACCTTCTACCATTTTGGTGGCTTTTCTCTGGACTTGCGCCAATATATTGATGTCTTTCTTGAATTTGGGATGCCCAGAACTGTACACAATATTCAAGATGGGGTATGGCCAGGGCAGAGTAAAGGGGCATAATTACCTTTCTTGATCTACTAATTACCTCTCTTGATCTATGCCGCTACCTCTCACAGGTCTTGTGGAAGCACCACCATGCGCGAAACGGTCATCGTCCTTGTACAGCTTGCACCCGACCGCTGACCCATTTTAGCAATATGAAATAAGGCATGTTTTTTTTTTTAAAAAAAGGTGAGTGACACTCTTTTTTCTTCTTTCTTGAATATCTTTCAGCAGGTCTTGACGCTGTTTTAATTCCTCTCTATATATGATTTTATACGTTAGAAATAAGCAAACTCTCAAAGGGCTTAAAGAAGTGAAGACTAAGCCCAGATCAAGCAGTAAAATGAGGACTCCTTCAAGTTACTGGTCAATGACATCCTATTGTAAAGGTGTGTCAAGAGCGTCTTCCTCAGCCAAAGATTGCCCTACGTTAATGTGTGGCTGGCACGTCGATACAGTTGTCTGCGATCTTGGCAAATATCACTGATCGTTTTGCAAAACTCATTGATTTTTTACTGCATAACATATCCAAAAATAACAGATGGCCAACATATTTTATGGACATGCAAAACCAGATTGAATCATATGGAATACAAATGATAGGTTTGAATACTGCTAGGAGTATATTAGCACTATTCACTGAGACTTGTAAAATGAGGATTATATCTTTAATTATAAACTTCTTCAACTTCAAGGGAACATGGACATATCAATTTGTTTTACAAACTCTGGATAAAAGTGCAAAGCGCCCTAATATCACAGGATTTATTAAAGGGTTTTTTATAGGATTGCCCTATTGGTTGTCTATCTCCAAAAGGTGGCACTTGCAAGAAAGCTTTATTTTACAGAGGGGAAAAGAACCTGTTTGAACGTTTCTTTATAATGGACAATTGTCAATAATAGTGTTGAGCGGACCCGGATCGGCAAAATCCGGATCCGCACAGTTTGAGGGGCAGATCCGAGTCTCCCTCTCCTTCTCTCCCTCTCCCTCTCTCCCTCTCTCTCTCTCTCTCCGGATTCCACTCCCCATAGACATATATGGTGCCGGATTCCGGATCGGATCCGGACTTCTTTTTCAACCTGCCGCGAATCCGCCGGACCTGGATTATTCCCAGTCCGCTCAACTCTAGTCAATAAGACTCCATACGTAACTAGGAAAGTTCAAGAAAAGTCCAGCTCACCATATAAGATTCGTCAGGAAACAGATATCAACAACGGTACACAGAGAAACGCTCGGCAAACATGTGATCCCAACAAATGAAGATATCTAGCACAACATCCAAATGTTCATTAAAGTTCCATTTATTGCAAATCCTATAAAAACAACAACATGTGCTATACAAAGGGATAGCCAGTCCAAAAATTACACATTTACTCATTTCAATCTTAGTCATAATATGTCATATCATGAGTAAGATCACTACAGATCGAAATATTTAAATATATGATTTTTGGACTGGCTATCCCTTTGTATGCCACATGTTGATGTTTATAAAGGATCTGCAAGAAATGGAATTTTTATGCATGTTTTAATGGACGTTGTGGTGGATATCTTATTAGATCCATACATACAGTAGCAAGAAGAATTACACTTTTCCTAGTAATTTTACCTGGATTATCATCAAACTGTGGAGTACAATCTCCACTGTAAGTCATCCTTTAAGCTTGCCTCCAGTACATTGACTAGCTTCCAAATTGTGTAGAGCAATTAAACTTGCCCCTCAAACCTTAACTGTAATCAAACTAGTGGAGATTTTTAACCGAAAGAGAGGCATTATAGTTAGATGGGGACCTAGCATTAAGAGGTTGCCTTGGCGTTCGCTGTTGGGCTCACATCAAAATGGCCATTTTTGTGTGTTATCTTAAGTTTTACATGTTGTTCAAAACAGTAATGCATATATATATATTCCCATATTCATTATTACACATATCTTAGCACTACAGAGGGAAACTGTCTCTTTTTCGTTAATTTATCTCACGCTCAGTATGCACTTTTTCACAATAGAATGTTAAGAAGTGTCATCTGTTTTTTTCCTTAGATTATAGGGTCATGCCTTCTGATTATGCACTCCTACTCCTCAGCCTTATGCGATTTTAAGCCTTTATTAGCAGGTTCCTATAAATTGGAGGTTTTTTTTAACCAAAAGAGAGGTATTAGAATAGGCAGGGATCCAACAATAAGAGGTCACCTTGGCGTTGGCTGTTGGGCTCACATAAAACTGACCGTTTTTGTGTGCTATCTCAACTTTTACATGTTATTCATAGCAGTAATGCAAGTCTATATTCCTATATTCATTGCTTACATATCTAGGCACTACAGAGTGCAACTGTCTCTTTTTTCAAACTATTGGAGGACCATTAGTCTAAGTTACAAAGTGAGTACTGTCAACTTGGGCACAGTACTTGTACTCATACATGTTTTCACAGTAAGTTACAATCTGAGTCCTTTGAACTTGCCTCCATACTTTGTACTTGGACTATCTTTAGACTTATGTATCCTTTCACCTTGCACAAATTCACAAATTATTTCTACTCAGACAAAAGGCCTCTATACACATTAGATAAAAGGGTTGTTGGTTGAATGACCTTTTACTGAACAATCGTTTACCAGATGATTGAAACTTCTACACAGCCATATTTTTATCCATATTCCCCATTATAGTCTTTTAACTTGGTTTTAAATGTTCATTGCCACCGGGCAGCAAAGAAATGATCATTTTAAGAAAATCAAAGAAAAAATTGTTCATGGAAGAATGATCATTCTTTCATCAAAAGAACTTTCAAACATGGCTGACATTCTTTCATACAATGATGGTTTATGATCGGTCACCTAGAAGATAGTCTGTTTTTAAAGAGAACCTTTCACAGGATTTCTTAATACCTCCAATTGTTGCTGCTCACCTGTTTCTGGAACAGTTTTTCTTTTTCTTCTGTGCGAAACGTTTTCTGGTATACTCCCTTTTGCCTGAAGGGAAAAAGTTCCATGTGTCTTCTTTTCAGGATGGTATGACTTTGGAACTGAGGGGTACAGAAGAAAAAGAAAAGCTGTTCTGGAATCAGTGGAGTGGTGCCATTTAGATGTGCGGTACTCACATCAAAAAATGAAATGAAAGGTCCTCTTTAAGTTATTACCTTACAAACGATCATTTTGGTTGAAATCATTCATTTTAATCAACAATAGTCTAATGCGGGTTAGGGTTCCTTCTTCAGACTGGCTGAGAACAATTCTTATCATAATCTTCTAGGTGTGCTGCATTTACCTCCAGTATAATCTTAGGGTTTGGACCAGCTCTAGACTAGTTGTCCTTTCACCCAATACTACTATTTGTAGTTTGGTTATACTAGGATAATTCTCATTTTAACTTTTCTGGTTGACTGACTATGCTTAAGTTATGGGGGAGTATTATCATAATAAGGCACAAGTTGGGTCTCTTAAAGGGAACCTCTCAGGTCCACTATGCACCCAGAACCACGACCAGTTCTGGGTGCATATTGCTAATCCCTACCTAAAAAGTCCCTCTATATACTAGCGTAGATAAAGAGATCTGTAGAAAAAGTATTTATAAAGATCCTTTATGATATGCTAATGACAAGTTGCAAGAGCGTTAGTTCCTGCACTCATTCCACCCACATAGTATGTTAGCACACGCACAGGGGCGTCCTAACATGCTATTCAATGCCCATTGCCTAGTGTCATCAGCGGTGACACTCGTACCTGTGTCCCTTGTCACCGCATCAGACGCCGGGTAGTACCCATGATCAGATGTCACCACACTTCCAGTCATGTGCACTATGAAGCTGGGTGTATGTGTCCCGGCTTTAGAGAGGTCTAGTGCGCATGACCGAAAGTGCCGGGACTTCTGATCATGCGCACTGCCCAGCATCTTATGCGGTGACAATGGACTTGTGTCACCACTGATGATGCTAGGCAATGGGCATGGAATTGTATGTTAGCATGCCCCTGTGGGCATGGTAACATGCTAAGAGGGCGGAATGAGCACAGAAAGTAACACCCTTGCGACTAGTCGCTGGCCTCATTAACATATAATAAATGATCTTTAGAAATACTTTATCTAAAGATCCCTTTATCTATGCTATTAGACCCTGGGAAAGTTAGGCAGGGATTAGAAATATACACCAAGAACTGCGTGTGGTTCTGGGTGCATATTGCACCTGACAGATTCCATTTAAACTTGGCTCTGGTACTTGGACAATCATCAGAATAGTAGAGAAGTAGCATTACATGTGAAAAGTGTGTCTCTTGACCTTGCAACAAGCACTAGTATTTAGAATATTATGGAACCAGAAGGCCTCTTAAAGTACCACTCCAGTGTTTTATTTTTTAGCGCTGGAGTGGTGCTTTTAGTCCCTTGCCCTAGCAATATACTCACCCTCCTGCATCTTCACCTTTTACCCATGCCGCTCTGGACCCGAGGCACCATCTTTTGTGACTGCATCTTCCGGACGTAAGAAGTTACATCAAAAGCTCTAAATGCAACTCTATGAGAGCAAGAACAAGGCTGTCATAGACTTGCACTGAAGAGTGGCCTTCAGCTCGCTCAATGAAACACTGGATTGTTCCAACAGGTCAGAAACTGCCGTAGACCGATAGGAGTGGCGGAGATGAAGATGCCGGAGGGTGAGTATAAGAGTGGAGTAAGGGAGCTTAGATTTAAGGCACCACTCCAGTGGTAAACTTTAAAAAAAACAAAACAAAACATTGGAGTGGTGACTAAACCTAGCGCCACGTATTTGAACCATGGGGTATTATTATTATTATTAATAATATTTATTTATAGAACGCCATTGATTCCATGGGGCTGTACATAGGGGGTTACATACAAAATACATATACAAGTTACAATACACAGACTGGTGCAGAGGGAAGAGGAATCTGCCCTTGCAGGCTTACATTCTATAGGATATTGGGGAGGAGACAGTAGGTGGGACAGTGGTGAGGTGGCAGCTCCAGTAGTGGTGAGGTGGCTGCTCCGGTGGTGATGAGGTGACAGCTACGGCAGTGGTGAGGTGGCAGCACCGGTGGTGGTGAGGTGGCTGCTCCGGTGGTGGTGAGGTGGCAGCTCCGGTGGTGGTGAGGTGGATGCTCCGGTGGTGGTGAGGTGGCAGCTCCGGTGGTGGTGAGGTGCAGCTCCGGTGGTGGTGAGGTGGCAGCTCCGGTGGTGGTGAGGTGGCTGCTCCAGTGGTGGTGAGGTGGCTGCTCCGGTGGAGGTGAGGTAGCAGCTCCGGTGGTGGTCAGGTCAATGCTCCGGTGGTGATGAGGCAGCAGTTTAGGCAGTGGTGAGGCAGTGGGGTCATGGGAGACTATAGGTACACATAGTACAGACCATAATAAGCTACTATTCCCAAAAACATCAAAACAAGGTCAATAAGTCATCAAATGGGACTCAATATAAAGAAGTCTGTACTAGGAGGGGGCTCATCAAATTTAAACGATTTTGTAGATTTCAAAGTGGCTTACCTAATACATGGATTAAGGAGAGTGACAATAGAAAAGCTTGTGTGGCATCTCCATTTTCGATGTGACTCACGTCTAGGTTTCTTGCAGTCCTTCTGCGTTTATTGGCTTATACATTATCATCAGCAAACAATTTAGGTAACGTCAAGCCTGACAAGTGTAAGAATAGCATAATGCAACCAGTAAGAGTTTTTTCTGTAGAATTAAACACACCATTTTCTCTCGTATTGTCACCGTAAAAAAATATCTAATGGATTGGCAGATTCCAGGGCAAGGCTAGAATGCAGAGCCGCTATTATTCACTCATCTCATTTTCAGATTTCTTTTTTTCTTCCTCTGTAAGAAAGAAAAAGACAGTACGTTTTGGAATAGATTTAAAAACCATCAAGGCTAAAGATTAATTGAAGAAGCAAGGTTGTTGTACGTGAAACTGAATATCTGATTATCTGTCCTCTCCTGCCCTATGAAGATGATTTAGATAGCCTTGCTGGCAAAGCAGTTCTTTTTACACTTTTTCTTGCCAGGCGGATAACAGGCAGATTGCATGAAATATTCAAAGAAGGGCAGAAACTTAAAACAAAAGGTTTTCTTGCAAAGAAAAAAAAAATTGAAGCGCAAGAAACTCATATAAACAAAGAGCGATGTAAATTTCGGAAGGATATACTGAGTGATAGAAACTCATGTATGCAATTAATTTTTTATATGGCCCGAGTGTAGACAAGAGTGCAAAAAGATTTATAATGAGATTACACAGCCAAAAAGCAGAAATGTATGAAATGAAAAAAGGTAATGGATACAGGAGATTTTCATAGTTTTGTCTTGATTTTTTAGCTTTTAGAAAAAAATCAATAGGAGTTACAAAATATTAGAATTTTATCTAGTTATAAATGTGTGTGCCGCCGCCGTGCCAGCAGCCGGGCTGCTCGGATCCGGATCCGCGGTGGCTCGAGGGGTCTCCGGACCCAGGGGTCGCACGGCCACTCAGAAAAAGGGTGGATATTTACAGGGGGATTGAAAGTTCGTGATGCCACCCACGGTGCGTGGTAATGTGGGAGACCACCGCTGCTGTTGGGGGAGCCCGGTGGCGATGGTGTAGCAGCAGGATGTTAAACCACTCCGAGGGTAGGGGGTTTGTGCCCCGGGGCCCGTTGGGTGATGGCGTTTGGGGTGCCGTTGGGTAGTGGAAAAAAGGCTTTTCAGTGTACTTACTCAGTCCAGGAATAATGACACTGACAGCTTGTAAACCAGAATTCTGAGCACCATTGCAGCTTGGAGTGAGCATGCTGGGATCCGTGCCCTTGGTGTTGCTGTTAGCCTGTGGCCTTTTCTGTGGCACCTTCTCACTAGTTCGACTCTAAAGCTTGAAACATTTCAGGTCCCGCTCACCCGTATGGCTAATGGCGTGAGCTTGCTCTCAGGGTTCATGTGTAGGATTTCTTTGGACTGCATTTGTGAAAGTCCTATCCCATTGGTGTGCTAGTACCACGATTTTGGAGCGGGTTGGGGATGAATCTTGAAGTCTTTTAACCCCGTCGGGTAAATTACCGGGACACGTGAAGCTACTTCATGGCCTCGGGTCCACGTACCCCGTCGTGCCCTGGCCCCTGCCCGGTAATGGCTCAAGGCCGCCGGCTGCCCTCCTCGGCAGTCTGTGCCCCTTGATGCGATCCCTTCAACCAGGGTTGCAGCTCCTACCAGGTCCAGACCAACGTCTGCCACCTAGTAAACTCCAGGAGCCCTGCTCCGGACAAGTGACCTCTCCCTCTCGGAGAGTCACTTTCCCCCTCCTACTCCTTTCACTCCTGTTTCACTTCTCCGTCACTTTCTCCACTTTCCCCTACCAACCCTCCATATGAGCGGCCCTATTCCCTTCAGGCCCGATGTGTCGCCCGGGGACCAGGGGTACTCAGATCCGGGCCACAGAGTCACTTTTGTGGGTACCACGGTGGCGTGACCCGGTCTGTGATCCCAGGCTCCACAGTAAAAGGGGATTTGGGTAAGGGAGATTGTCCGTGACGCCACCCACGGTTGTGGTGAAGTTGGAACACCACCGCTGCTTTGGACGGGGATCCCGGGAGCGATGGTATGGAGCAGCTAGATGTTATTTCTCCCCTCCGTGGGTAGGGGGTTGGTTGTCCCGGGGCCCGGTGATGGGGTAAGCAGGGAGCAGGGCGCAGTGCTGCAGTGCGGTGCCCAAGGGCACGGGTGTACTCACAAGAAAGTCACACGGAGTCACTGGTAAACTAGGAATTGCCGGTGTCCGCAGCCTTCGGTACGGGGGTGTTAGTGTCCCACACACGGTGCAGCAGCCCTTGTTGTTCTTTCCCTGCAGCCAAGTGCCTTTCTCTCCACTCTCTTCCTCTTTCTCCTCAGCCGGGAACGGGGAATCCACTCCCCTGTAGTGATCCGGGTACCCAGGTACCGAGGGGCCACCGCCCTGCTCCGGCTACCTGTTCTGGCCCCTTCCTCACTACGGCCTGTCCCGGCCCTTTTGGAGCACGCTTCACTCCCAGCCTGGGAGCTACAGCTCTAGACTTCTGTCCTGTCTGCTCTCCACACACTCTCTGCTCCAGCCCCTCCCCTCTCCTCTACTTTTCTCTTACCCTGGGGGCTGTGCTTTGTCTGGCTGCACCGGTGTGAGATCAGATTACCAAGGAGGATTAACTCTTTCTGTGACAACCTGGCTGTGCCAGGGCGTCACACACCCCCTTGGTAAAACACGGCCCGTCCTCGGGCCGTCGAGGCACCAACATTTATTAAAACTGGAAAAAGGATAAAACATTTTAAACATTTTCACACATGCATTTTCAATCTTCCCACAGCGGGATGCACATTGCTTCAACGTTGCAACAGCAAACAACACTTTTAATAATGTCAACGTAACGGGTCCTTTAGTCACCCACCCAAACAACCTAGCCTTGGTGCTGCCCCTAGGAAGTGGGCAGCACCCCTTGACCCCAGTCCAGAAACGGTTCCAGATTGGTCAACGGGACCGGTACTTCGCTGCCGTTGCGGCCGGGCGGACTGCTGGAGCCGTCGTCATCTCCGTCGCGGCCGGGCGGACTGCCGGGGCCGGTGGCAGGGCGGTGACAAAGGCGAGGCCTGGGGACCCCAGGTCTGGGTCCTCCCCAACAGGCGCTGCGGGCTCCGCTACCGGTAACAGGGGTAACGGGTCGGTGCATCGCTGCGGCGGCCTCTCCAGGAACCAAATGCTAGCAGAGTCCTGGCGTCCCTGCCTTTACAGTCCCGGTCACATGAACTGCAGTTCCTTCCTACTGCTCCCCCTTGGTACTCGGGAGCAGTCCTTCTAGCAACTTTTAAAGTTTCTCTTTCGCTTCCGGTCCTCCGGAGCTTCACTTCCGCCCGCGTTCTCAGGGGGCGGAGCCTCTTTTTCGCGCCCGCCGCTCGGAGAAGAAGGCGCCAAGCTGTTGTTTTTGGCGCCTAAAATGGCGGCTAAAATGGCGGACTTCGGGACTTTTCCTCAGCGGGACGCCGCTGACGGACGGGGCAAGGCGCACTTCCTCCAGGTAACTGGATGGGTTCGATCCTGTTCGTGACGCCAGATGTGTCGCCCGGGGACCAGGGGTACTCAGATCCGGGCCACAGAGTCACTTCTGTGGGTACCACGGTGGCGTGACCCGGTCTGTGATCCCAGGCTCCACAGTAAAAGGGGATTTGGGTAAGGGAGATTGTCCGTGACGCCACCCACGGTTGTGGTGAAGTTGGAACACCACCGCTGCTTTGGACGGGGATCCCGGGAGCGATGGTATGGAGCAGCTAGATGTTATTTCTCCCCTCCGTGGGTAGGGGGTTGGTTGTCCCGGGGCCCGGTGATGGGGTAAGCAGGGAGCAGGGCGCAGTGCTGCAGTGCGGTGTCCGAGGGCACGGGTGTACTCACAAGAAAGTCACACGGAGTCACTGGTAAACTAGGAATTGCCGGTGTCCGCAGCCTTCGGTACGGGGGTGTTAGTGTCCCACACACGGTGCAGCAGCCCTTGTTGTTCTTTCCCTGCAGCCAAGTGCCTTTCTCTCCACTCTCTTCCTCTTTCTCCTCAGCCGGGAACGGGGAATCCACTCCCCTGTAGTGATCCGGGTACCCAGGTACCGAGGGGCCACCGCCCTGCTCCGGCTACCTGTTCTGGCCCCTTCCTCACTACGGCCTGTCCCGGCCCTTTTGGAGCACGCTTCACTCCCAGCCTGGGAGCTACAGCTCTAGACTTCTGTCCTGTCTGCTCTCCACACACTCTCTGCTCCAGCCCCTCCCCTCTCCTCTGCTTTTCTCTTACCCTGGGGGCTGTGCTTTGTCTGGCTGCACCGGTGTGAGATCAGATTACCAAGGAGGATTAACTCTTTCTGTGACAACCTGGCTGTGCCAGGGCGTCACACCCCCAATGGTGTATCTGGTGGGTTCGGTGTAAAGTGTTCCTAGGATTTTGACAGGCTAAGCAACACCAAAAAACCAGGATCCGTAACCAAGGTGTCGATTCATATTGAATTGATGATGCCCTACAACTTTGTAATTCACTTTTTTTCTCTATCTTGTTCCATTTTCGAGATAAAAATGCTAACTCCATTGTTTTCCACTAGGTGGCACTATAGGTGGTTTCATTGTGTAGTGCATGGCTACTTTACTATACCTAGACACCACTTCTATGCCTATAGCTGCCACCGTTCTCAAGTTAATGGCGGTGGACAGAATATGGGTGGACATACTGTATACAGCATGTTAGAATACTGTACATAAGAGCCCACTGGTGGTGGCCACAGCTTATACTCACTAATTCTGGTGACAGGTTCACTTTAAAATAAGTCTGCGATTCTGAAATAGCCTTGTACTGATAGCATTAAGGCAATCCAACATTTTTTGGGATTCACTAGTTATTAACATCAAGTTATACTGCACTTTGTGTCCCGTACTGCTCCAATTTCCGTCATAATCGGCAAGAGTGCAAATCTACTGCACTTTGTGTCCCGTACTGCTCCAATTTCCGTCATGATCTGCAAGAGTGCAAATCCAAAGATTTGAACTTTAGAGGCTGAGAAAGCTATTATTTGCCTGAAGCAGGCCTTTTCATTGGGTCCAGTGCTCCATAGACCTTAGATCAGTGTTCCCAAACTCCAGCCCTCACGAGCCACCAACAGGTCATGTTTGCAGGGTTCCCTTAGTATTGACCAGGTGATAATTTAATCACCTGATTCCATCACCTACATCACTAAGGAAATCTTGAAAACCTGCACTATCGGTGGTATTCCTGAGAACCAGAGTTGGGGACCTCTGCCTTAGATCAATAAGCAGGTCTTTCTGGAAGTGGATGTGTCTTCTTCTGAGGCGATGACTGTTCTTATGCAGAAATATTCCTCCGGGCGAATGGTCTCCTGTATTTTTTCTTCAAGGCCTTTTCCATGACCGATCACAACTATTCCATCCATCATAGCGTGTTGCTGTTGTCCAGCCTGCACCAGTTGTCCTGTCAGCATCTGTACCAGCCATTCAGCCTGTTCCAGCCCTCCTGTCAGTACCAGTCATCCAGCCGGTACCAGCTGTTGTGCCAATACAATCCGTCCAGTCTGTACCAGCTGTCCAGTCTGATCCGGTATTGGAGTCCTACTACCTATGATCCTGAGCCTGCTACTAGTGGTTGTCAATGCAATTTTTCAAAACTCATGCCAAAATTAGCCACATAGCAGTCATGTGCAAATAAGACCTAATGAGTCTTTGATAGCAGTTTTCTAAGGTGTAACTTATCCTTCTGGGTCCCACTGACAAATTTATAACAAGGCCATATGCTCTTATTTGTTATTTTTAATACCACTGTGATCATATAGTAGGGGGGGAAGGACCTCATGGACCACTTTAGGTACCAAGACCGGGTGCCGCTGCTGCACTAATTGTGCGTTATTTTTACCAAAGTTGACGCCTGCCATTACAATCTCTTCCATGGGTTCGATACTATATACGATGGCAGTTGGTGTAGTAAAAGTATAATTAACAACAGGAAAATGTGTGATTCATCACGCTGTGTCTCGTTAATATCCACTGTCAATTGCACTTTGAGATGACTAACTCTCTGTCATGCCCTGTAAATTAGTGCATCCAGTGTGAGAACATCTACTTTCCGTTCCAACCTCTATTGTTTTGTATGACTGCTCAGCCTGCCTTCATCGTGCGGTTAATTGCTCCTTCTCGTACTATTTTAACATGTGGCGATTTTCCTTTCACTGTTGGAGGGCCTATTATTGGCAGTGTGTGGGCAACCAAAACTTTATCTTTTTTAAAGGAGTACAAATAATGCTTGGATAAATTAAGTAATGATCTGCTGTAACTTTCCTCTTACTGCGAGAAGAATATCTAGATTTTGGTACCAAAAAGGAGCTAAATAATTGGTAGATGTCACATTACAGGGAACTTTTCTCAATCACGTTACCCAAACCTATATACACACATTTAAAAACATGAAACTAGTCTACTTGCCGTAAGTCGGTAAGGAATTTTTTTCCCCTTACTCTCTGCCCCTTGGATTTTTTTTGCCTTCCTCTGGATCAAAATGTTAGGTCATGAGTTGAACTTGATGGACTTAAGTCTACCTTCAACCTTAAACACTATGAAACTATGTCATCGGGAGAAGGGCAGAGAGTTGATGTCAAGAACCTGCCTTGAACTGGTCAACCGTGTTCCAAAACGACGTAGTGTTCCAGAGTGAAACATACCTGGCTACAATATGGCAGCTGGTGTCTGATTCATACTGTCAGGGGTTCTGCTCACAGGTTACTTTTATGTGGTTTTCAATAAAAAACATTAATGGCCGTCAATGTGATATCAGAGGGGGTCTAACTCACAGAAGTCAACAATAATCTACTGCAGCCAGCAATTAGCTAGCCTTTTGTGCTGATGGTAGGAGTCCAATGTTCACACTTTGATGGCCTAACATAACAATAATCATTTTCTGGAAAAGTTTTTTTCTGAACAAAAATTAGGATTTATGGTATGACAGATCTGAGAGGCAGACTGTTCTTGGTTTCTACATTGTTACATGCTTCAAAGATGCACTTGTTAGTTAAGATTTAAGAAGTTACACAGACTTTGGACTCAAGTTTGCAATCACTCTGTGTGACTGCAGACATGTAAATTCTAACAGTGCAAACAGCCCACACTGTCAGGACTCTATGGTGCCGTGCACATGAAGTCGGAATGCATATCATATAATTGCGGTCACATGACTGTGTAGCGCCCCTGAGCACCTCAGGGCACTACAGGGAACTGCATCCTCTAGGGGATGCAGGACCTACCCCCTGGAACCTGGAGTACCAGTGCCTTTTCCACCAATACACATCTAAAATCCTAGTTCTCCTCTCCACACTGGGCATAAAGGGTTAAACATGTAAGGGGATGGTCGCCATGGGAACGAGTCCCTGGGTATAGCCAGCCTAATGGGAGGGGCCAGTCAGTGGCAATCTGAGGAGTGGGCAGCACACAGGAGAGGTGTGCGGACATGCGTGAGCTAGGTCCGTGTAACGATGACCCCAGGGGCACAGGAGAGTTGTCACCACAACGGGTACCGGGATACCGCTGGGACCGGAGCACGCACGGGGCACACGGCCTTAGGTCAAATGTCAAGTTTCAAACAGTTTGATAAATACCTGCATGGTGAGGATACCTTCACGGACTTCATCGAACCAAATAATCGGACACTTACCTCCCCACACGTTCTACACTGCCCGCCGTACCGCAACCCACAGGTGGCATCACGAACATTAACTCTATTATCTTTATATTTATTATTATTTATTTATTTTATTATGTATTTACTTTATATTTATTATTGTCTTTATATTTATTATTATTTATTATTATTATTATTATTATTATTATTATTATTATTATTATTATTATTTATTCTATATATTTATTATTATTATGTATATACAAATAAGACAAATTCATTGTACAACTCAAATCTATTGAGCTTTTAACATTCAACACTTCTGTTTGCTGCCAGTAAGTGGAAACATCTAGAGGCTAAAATATAAATCTGATGCTGCTGATATTTACTTTTGGCCACGTTCACACATTGAGTATTTAGCCATTATTTTACATCAGTATGTGTAAGTCAAAACCAGGAGTGGATGAAGAATACAGAAGTGGTGCCCGTGTTTCTATCTTACTTTTCCTCTTATCGTTCCACTCATGATTTTTGCTTAAAAATCCTCATATAAAATACTGACCAAATACTGAATGTGTGAACATGGCCTTAAAGATGACCTGTCACCTCACCAGGTCAAAGGTTTCTAGATTTTGTTCTTATTTTATTCCTGCTGTTTTCCTATGTAGTCCAGTTTTAGTTTTATATTAAATCTGCCATACAGTCAAGAGATGTAGAACCTTTTATTTAGTGTTAAATGTTATGGTCTTTATTAAGGGGGTGTGGCTCACTGATTGATTATATAAATCAGCCTAAAAACACAGTCATGCTCCTTTGATAGAAAAAAAAAATAAGTAAACAAAACAGAAAATTAGCACTAAATAAAAAAGCATGTATCTCAAAAATCATTAAATGGATTTAAAAAAAAACCCCAGAAAACTCAAGGGATCAGCGGGAATAAAATTTGAGCAAAACTCACCCCTAGAGATGGGCAGACCCGTGGAAGTTTGGTTCAGCGGGTTCAGCTGGACTTTAGATAATGTTTGTGTGAAGCTACCACTAGAGGGAGCCGGTACTCCGCCAAGATGTGGAGCCCCTACGTGTAGTAGGATGTAAGCTCACTAGATGTCACTAGCATCTAAGTAAGGATGCAATGGAATGGTCGTACAAGCCAAGGTCAGAGCCGGGAAATAAAGTAAATACAGAGGAGTGCGCGGAGCCAGAGTCACATGAGAGGTTCGGAAGCCAAAAGGCATCGTCAGGAGCTGGAGAGGAACAGAGCCAAGGTCAGGTACAAACCAAAGTCGGAGACTGGGAGGAGAAGTCAGAAGGAAGAAGGAACTGAGATGGGGGTCACTAAACAGAGAGCAGGTCAGGGCAGACAAGACGGGAAGGATGGAGGTCAGGGAACAGAGGACTGGGTAGTGGGCAGGATCAGAACAGACTTACAGGCACTAGGAGTGTACACTGCAGAGCAGGAACTATAACTGGCACTGTACCGAGGGAAACAGAACCAAGATAAAGCAGCGTGACCCCAGGAACGAGGCACGGCAGGATAGGCTCCTCCCACTGGACCTGACCCAGAGAATACAGACAGCAGGAACATAAACATATACAATGGCTCTGCAAAACAGAGTCATACGTAGATCATGACAATTTGGTTTGAGACCTAGACTTGACCTGAACCTCAATGGAAGTCACTAATTGGGCGGGTCAGGTCTCCTACCACATGCAGCCAGCCACAAACAGATCACTTCCAGGGCCCAGGTGAGCAGGATTGTTGTTAGCTCCAGTGTGCGCCGTTCAAACACTGCAAGCGTCTTGCAGTGGGCTGAGCAACGAGCGTACCCGAGCACAGCAATGGTCGTGCCAGTGGAGTTCATACATAAAGCGCCCGAACTCCGAACCGGAACTCTGTTTTTTTTGTAAAGTCTATGTTTGATATGAACACTGAACACTTCGAGTTCGCTCATCTCTACTCACCATATATGACCCGGTGACAGGTCAACAATAAAGACCTGCAACACCTGTATCATCCATACATGAATAGGCACCCACTCACTAACTGCAAGCAGAGATCTGAAAAATATTGAAAAATTGAATCATAAAGTAAAATAAAAAGAACTTTTATAGTATGAGGTATAATTTATTTATTTACATAACATCAGAAAATCCCCATGAGACCTGTTGTACCTAGCCTAAACTAAAAGGGTCTTTTTGGCAGCACATTCCCAGTACAAACCCATGAGCCATATCCTCAGTTCTGTCTGTTTCTCACAACTTGATCCCTTTATCTGTTATCTATATTTGTCTGTTGAAGGGTAATATTTATTTTTATCTTTCCAATAAAACAATGTATTTGCATTCCCTCCGTACCGAGCCTAAACCGCTATGTGTGTGCCCACTATTAAATGGGTCATTGCATTATTCTATTCACAATCTGGGCCTCCGTCTACATTTTGCTGTCGTGCCACTGTATTTTGCTGTGAGCAATAATTAATGGGATATGTTTCAAGTTGCAGGAAGCAGAACATAATATTACAGTAAACAAATATCAAAGTAGCCGGGAAAGACATGGATTTCTATATGTTTTCAGTTTCAAGACTTTCAATTAAATTCGAGCCTTTCTCAAACCTAATAAAAAGGTAAAATTACCAAATCTACATAAACATGTTCAGCCGGGCTCTGACTGCAAATTCAGCTTCCTGAATGTCGATGCCGAAATACAGAAAACGCAGAAAATTACTTTTACTGTAAAGTAACTATGGGCTCATGACAAGCCTGTTTTATTATTCAGGATTTTATTCTGATCCAGAGATAAATGGATCTGACTTATCACACTCCCCAAATCAGGAGAAGCTCATGGTACATAATAGTCATTCCAATGAATGGTGGACCATTTAAAGTGCACCAACCACCAGTATTTTCCTATATAACCTAAAGCCAGTGCTATCCTGGCACTATCATGCTGATGCTATACATACCTATAGTTGTCAGCTAGAATGTAATGTTTTAGAAACACAAGCCAGTAAAGTTTGTAAAATGAGCAGCTTTTTGATTGGGAGCAGCTGCTGATCAACTAATAGCTGGGGTGGGTATTCATAGTGATTCCTGCCTGTTGTTCCTCTCCCTATCTGTTATTTATGATAATTTTATTATAGAAGTGGCTAGAAGGACCTTTGCTGATGTCATACCCATGTGACCAGAAGGGGCGGGGCCTCAGCAAACAGAAAAATAATGATGCTTCCTGGTATCAGCTATGTTGGCTGAGGCCCGCCCCTTCTGGTCACATGGGTATGACATCAGCAGAGGTCCTTCTAGCAACTTCTAAAATAGAATTAGCATAAATAACAGATAGGGAGAGGAACAAAAGGCAGGGGGCAGGAATCACTATGAAAACCCACCCCAGCTATCAGCTGATCGGCAGCTGATGTCAATCAAAAAGCAGCTCATTTTATAAACTTTACTTGCTTTAGTTTCTAAAACATTACATCCTAGCTGACAACTAAAGGTATGTATGGAATCAGCCTGATAGTGCTAGTATAGCACTGGCTTTAGGTTATATACGAACATCCTGGTGGTTGGTGCGCTTTAATGCTTGGTCAAGCTGCTTGCAGTGGCTCTCCACTCCAATAAAGGGGGTCCTAAATGAGGGGTTGGGGGATGGCTCTATCATTACACACTAATACGCTATACCCCTTTAAATATGATTATTTTCTAGAAGTCAAACCAAAAAAAAAACATTTGCATTCACTACTGTATCTCCGGATGTGCCAATCAGATAGTCAATATCTAAGGTGCATCCTTTTAATGCCTTTTGCCACCTGCACACATTGAGTATTTGGTGAGTTTTTCACCTCAGTATTTGTAGCCAAAACTAGGACTGGAACAATCAGAGGAAAAGTATAATAGAAACACGGACACAACTTGTCGATTTTTTTACCCCTCCTGGTTTTGGCTACAAATACTGAGGTAAAACACTCACCAAATACTCAACGTGTGCACTTGGCCTAAGATGGAGCTGGAACCTGGACTCTTAGGCCACGTGCACACATTGAGTATTTGGGGAGTTTTTTACCTCAGAATTTGTAGCCAAAACTAGGAGTGGGTAAAGAAAAAACAAAAATCGAGATGTCGTGCCCGTGTTTTTATTATACTTTCCCTCTGTTTGTCGCACTCCTGGTTGTGGTTTGCAAATACTGAGGTAAAAAACTCACCAAATAGTCAATGTGTCTATGAGGCCTAAGTGTCCAAGTTCCAGTACTAATACTCAACATGTGCACATGGCCCTATAGAGTATTTGATGAGTTTTTTACCTCAGTATTTGTAGTTAAAACCAGGAGTGGAACAATCAGAGGAAAAGTATAATAGAAACACGGCACCACTTCTGTATTTCTCATCGATTCCTGGTTTTGGCTACAAATACTGAGGTAAAAAACTCACCAAATACTCAATTTGTGCATGTGGCTTTAAACTTATTTCTGCAGAATAGATTTCTCTTTCTTTTGCCAGAAAAAATAATTTAATTCTGAAACAAATGTGGGTTCCTCAGTTTACCCATTGCCGTGCCAAGACATCAGTGCGCCATTCTGCCCCCTCAATCAACATGCCGCACACATTCCCTCAGTTTGCTTGACAGTACATGCTTGCCCAGAGCAAGCGCTACAAGAATTGAATTCTCGATCCTGCATGTCCTTGCAAATGGGATTACACATCGGTCACTCATTACTGTATGATCCTGTATGCAGCAAGCGGGTGCTGCAGACAGAAGAGAGCGATCACAGTGCACTAGCGATTTCACTGTGCGCTCAACTCCTGCAGTGTCAGTGGGAACATGCATAGTCAAGGAATCAATTTAGGCAGCTCTTGCTCTGGCCAAGCGAGTGGTGTCAATCAAGCTAACGGACACGAACAAACAGCAAATTAGCCAGCTTACCGCTATTGACAATCCATAAGGTATGTTATTTTTGGCATTGGAGGCACAGCACGGAGAGGAGGCAGGAGTTCCCGCTGCGCTTAGTATGAAAGAGACCACGGAGAATATTCCAGCGACCCCATGTGAGTAGTTAAAATTCCCCAAAACTTTATTCCGTAGAAAAAAAACCTTTAAAAGTAGTCCACACACAAAAGGTAAGTAAAACAGAGATAGTATCCCATCTGCTGGTGAAATAAGATGAGACGCGTTTAGGCTATGCCTTCTTCACTGTCATCTCATCTGTCTGGAGACAGTGAGGAAGGCATACCCGAAACCCGTCTCATCTTATTTCCCCAGCAGATGGGATACTATCTCTGTTTGGCTTACCTTTTGTATGTGAACTACTTTTAAAGGTTTTCTTTTTCTACGGAATAAAGTATTTTTGGAATTTTAACTACTGACATGTTCTTGCTGCAATATTCTTCAATCAAGCTAAAGGGACGTACGCAACATATTGATTGATAAGAAAGATAAGGTGCACTGACATATTGGACGCTCCAGGGGTGGAGCAAGAAACCCTTATTTGAGTATGCAATATAAAGGGTTTTCTAGAAAACTAATTCTATACTGCAGGTATGAGTTCTTTGTGGGTTAAATCTTCTTCTATAGGACTGCTTAAGCAGTTTAAATCAAGTTTAGGGGGTGATAGACTTTCTTTAAACAAAGGCCAAATTTAGAAAAAAGGAGACATTTTCAGCACTAATTTAAATGCATCGATAATGAGCTATATAATTGTGAGAGATCACGGTTTGGAAGACTCAAAGGTGAATGATAAGTAAGTGTAAATGGTATCTGAAAAGAAGGGAGCAAGAGGATTTAGGCAGAAAAAAAAAATAACTGGACAGCAGTGAGGCTATAAATGTGAAGGCCCTATCTCATGATATTCGTATAAAGTCAGGATACTCCTGACTATGCTAAAAATGTACAAAATTACATGAAAGAAACAAATGCAAATTGTACTTGATGCTACGTTATAGCTGTGCGGTAAATCAGAGGTGTATCTATCTAGGCTTTCTGGTATCTGGAGCATGAATTCAGTTGGCACCCCCTCTCCAAGCGGTTTGAGTAGTCGTCCTGTGACCAATCGTTTATGTGCGAGTTTCACACTTAGGCCAGAATCACACTTGCTAGTGCATCGCGTGTAACTCGCGTGAGTCTCTCATGGTAGAACCCGGCATGGCCGCACACTATGCATACAGGCGCGTCTGAGCTGCATAGAGATACATGCAACCGACCCGCTCCTGTCAGGAGAGTGTGCGGCCATGTCGGGTTCTACCATGAGAGACTCGCGCGAGTTACACGCGAGGCACTAGCAAGTGTGATTCTGGCCTTAGTCATGTGCTGAAGAGCTGCTCTTCTTAATTTTCTCAATGTTCAGTGAAAAACTAAGAGAAGGAGGAAGAAAAGCCAGTTGTGATATGACCATGTGGTGACTGCTGCAATCAGCATAGCAGAGCTGAATCCTGACAGGGAGTATATTACACACTGTTAGGATTGGGCATACTACAGTGTTTAATTTCATAATTAAATCCCTTGTTTAGGTTTGTGATAAAAGTCTGCAATCACTCAAAGTGACTGTAGACTTTTGAATTACCACACTGGGCACTCAGCACACTTTTGAGATCCCTTGACAGAGGTAAGAGTGGACAATCATGTGAGCACAAGTATTGAATTGCCTTACTTCTGACCACATTCTGACTAGACCTGTCCAGTCTTGCTCAATTCTTTTTCATTGAGCGAGGCCACACAAATTTAGTTGGTACGTGACTGCATTTATGCAAGTCGCATACTTGCGGTTTTGTGATGTCTAAGTGCGGCTTTGCACACTACGACATCGCACATCCGACGTCACTTGCGATGTCGTAGTGTGTAAATCCTAGATGATACGATAAACGAGCGCAAAAGCGTCGTTATCGTATCATCGTTGCAAGCTCCGACTTTTCCATAATTTTGCTGCAGCGATGGTACGATGCTGTTCCTCGTTCCTGCGGCAGCACACATCGCTGTGTGTTACGCCGCAGGAGCAAGGAACTTCACCTTACCTGCCGCCGGCGGCTCTACAGAAGGAAGGAGGTGGGCGGGATGTTTACATCCTGCTCATCTCCGCCCCTCCGCCGCTATTGGCCGCCTGCCGTGTGACGTCGCTATGACGCCGCACGACCCGCCCCCTTAGGAAGGAGGTGGGTCGCCAGCCAGAGCGACAGTCGCAGGGCAGGTGAGTGCATGTGAAGCTGGCGTAGCGATAATTTTCGCTACGCCAGCTATCACACGATATCGTACCTGCGACGGGGGCGGGGACTATCGCGTGCGACATCGCAGCATCGGCTTGCGATGTCGCAACGTGCAAAGTCCGCCTTACTCCCATTAGACCCACCGACTCAACGTTGCACTCAGCGAGACCCGACAACGCTGCTGAGAGTTGTCATCACTGCCCGGCACCTATGAATAGCTGTACTTTACAGCTATTCACAGTCACTGGAGCTGCAATTGTGGAACATGGACTCAGACAGAACTTTGTGTGAATATTTTTGATAATATATTGATGAATAAGGGATAGTGTGGGGGAGTCTTTTTTTTCAAATAAACTATTTTTTCCTGTGGTTTTTTTTATTACTGGGTTAGTAATTGCAGTGTCTGATAGTTTAACCCCTGGGCTTGATGCCAGCTAACATTATACAGCTGACCTTAACCCCTCAAAATATTACCTCAATTGTCACAGCACCAGGGAAATAGGGAAGAAATTAGCAAAATGCCATAATTGGTATATCTAATGGATGTGCCAACTACTGGGTCTCTGCAGGCTGGTATTTTTAGGCTGGAAAGGGCCATATAACCATGGGCTGCTTTCCCAGTCTGATACCAGCCCCCAGCTATCTGCTTTACTTTGGCTAGTTATGAAAAATAGAGGGGATCTCAAGTGGTTAATTTATTTATTTTTTCATTTATTTATATATTAAGAATGACAGTAAACTACACACAAAAGACACTTATTATAAATCTGTACTTTTTAATATTTAAATAAAAAATTAAATACATTTAAAAATGACATGAGGTCCCCCGTATTTTTGATAACCAGCCAAGGTAAAGCAGACAGCTGTGGCTGATATTATCAGGCTGGGAAGGTCCATGAATATTGGCCCTTCCCAGCCTAAAAAATCAGCCAACAGTTGCCCCAGAATTGGTGCATTCATTAGATGAACAAATTTTAGTGCTTTGCATTGCTCTTTCCAATTGTCCTGGTGCAGTGATAATCGGGGAAATATTTTTGGGGGTTGATGTCAGCTGTGTATTGTCAGCTGGCATCAAGCCCAGAGGTTAGTAATGGAGAGGTGTCTATCAGACATTCCCATTACTAACCCAGTAATCCCCCCATCCCAAACACACAAACAGGGAAAAATAGTTGATTTGAATAAAGACTCCAACATTATCCCTCGTTCACCAATTTATTATTAAAAATGTTCACATGAAGCTCCTTTGTCATAATTTATGTTCCCCAAATGCAGCTCCAGCAACTGTGAATAACAAGGAGAGAGGGGAGCCAGCATGATCTGAAAATGGCATGCATCATATAAAAAGTGCAAATTCACAGATTTATTCCAACTGTACTGTAATATAAATGAGATTTTTAGCAAATAATTGATCAATTCTTTGAGCCACCCCTGCCAACGTCACGGCGAATCTCAATAGAGGGGTCCTACTCTATATTCTGTATTTCATGTGCCATGCGGCCTCCTAGATAAAGTTAAAAGCAGAACCATAATGGAGCACACATACCTGTAACCTGTATATATAACCGCTTCTATGTTGCAAAAGAGGCAATTGTGGATAGAGGCCAGCCCAGGTCCCAGCATGTGGAGCAAGCTCTACACATACCAGGACTATATCAGAACTGACCCTCCCAGTGCCAGAGAGCAACCATTGATAAAGGCGGACCAGATCCAAGTATGGTGCTTAATTAGCAATGCCTGTGGAAAGGGTGAGGCAACTGAATGTGTACAGCTACCAACAGGAGGAATATATTGCAAACCAAGATCAGGCATGCATAGCATGGTGGTGACCAGCCACCAGACATTTGTAGCATAACTACAACCAAACAGAGAGAGAGGGGAGCCAGCACGATCTGAAAATGGCATGCATCATATAAAAAGTGCAAATTCACAGATTTATTCCAACTGTACTGTAATATAAATGAGATTTTTAGCAAATAATTGATCAATTCTTTGAGCCACCCCTGCCAACGTCACGGCAAATCTCAATAGGGGGGTCCTACTCTATATTCTGTATTTCATGTGCCATGCGGCCTCCTAGATAAAGTTAAAAGCAGAACCATAATGGAGCACACATACCTGTAATCTGTATATATAACCGCTTCTATGTTGCAGAAGAGGCAATTGTGGATAGAGGCCAGCCCAGGTCCCAGCATGTGGAGCAAGCTCTACACATACCAGGACTATATCAGAACTGACCCTCCCAGTGCCAGACAGCAACCATTGATAAAGGCAGACCAGATCCAAGTATGGTGCTTAATTAGCAATGCCTGTGGAAAGGGTGAGGCAACTGAATGTGTACAGCTACCAACAGGAGGAATATATTGCAAACCAAGATCAGGCGTGCATAGCATGGTGGTGACCAGCCACCAGACATTTGTATCATAACTACAACCAAACAGAGAGAGAGGGGAGCCAGCACGATCTGAAAATGGTCTCTGTTTTGACCGTAGTTATGCTACAATTTCTGGTGACTGACCATCACCATACCATGCACGCCTGATTTTGGTTTGCAATGTATTCCTCCTGTTGGTAGCTGTTCAGATTCAGTTACCTCACCCCTTTCCACAGGCATTGCTAATTAAGCACCATTCTTGGATCTGGTCCGCCTTTATCAATGGTTGCTGTTTGGCACTGGGAGGATCAGTTCTGATATAGTCCTGGTATGTGTAGAGCTTGCTCCACATGCTGGGACCTGGGCTGGTCTCTATCCACAATTGCCTTTTTTGCAACATGGAAGCGGCTATATACAGGTTGCAGGTATGTGTGCTCCATTATGGTTCTGCTTTTAACTTTATCTAGGAGGCCGCATGGCACATAAAATACAGAATATAGAGTAGGACCCCCCTATTGAGATTTGCCGTGACGTTGGCAGGGGTGGCTCAAAAAATTGATCAATTATTTGCTAAAAATCTCATTTTTTTTTTTATTATAGTACAGTTGGAATAAATCTGTGAATTTTCACTTTTTATATGATGCATGCCAATTTCAGATCGTGCTGGTTCCTTTTTTTCTCTGTTTTGACCGTAGTTATGCTACAATTTCTGGTGACTGACCATCACCATACCATGCACGCCTGATTTTGGTTTGCAATGTATTCCTCCTGTTGGTAGCTGTTCAGATTCAGTTACCTCACCCCTTTCCACAGGCAATGCTAATTAAGCACCATTCTTGGATCTGGTCCGCCTTTATCAATGGTTGCTGTTTGGCACTGGGAGGATCAGTTCTGATATAGTCCTGGTATGTGTAGAGCTTGCTCCACATGCTGGGACCTGGGCTGGTCTCTATCCACAATTGCCTTTTTTGCAACATGGAAGCGGCTATATACAGGTTGCAGGTATGTGTGCTCCATTATGGTTCTGCTTTTAACTTTATCTAGGAGGCCGCATGGCACATGAAATACAGAATATAGAGTAGGACCCCCCTATTGAGATTTGCCGTGACGTTGGCAGGGGTGGCTCAAAAAATTGATCAATTATTTGCTAAAAATCTCATTTTTTTTTTATTATAGTACAGTTGGAATAAATCTGTGAATTTTCACTTTTTATATGATGCATGCCAATTTCAGATCGTGCTGGTTCCTTTTAACTGTGAATAGCAGAAAAGTGCAGCTATTCAGAAGTGCTGGGTAGTGATGATAACTCTCATCAGACCCTCCAGCTCAATGTTGCATTCAGCTGTTCTTGATGCCTGCTGACTTTACACAGCTGACATCAACTCCCCCAAAATATAGCACCGATTGCCACTGGTGCTCAGGATTCAAAGTTTTATCAACGCAATTGAATAGTTGCTGGTAGAGTTGAAGAATAAGCTGTATACATACCCAAGTGAGTGACCAGAATGCACCAACATTAGGAACGTGTAGAAGAGACATGGATCAGATTCAGTTGAGACATGCTTGAATTTGATTGAGAGCCCAGAAGAATTTAGCCAGTGTTGAAAGCGAAAGGTAAATTTACAAAATACTAACAAAAAATAAATTTAGATTTTTAGCAGCAAAACAGTAACAATGCAGTGACATGACAAGAATCTGGATAACTTATCATATGCAAAATAGTTGTAAGGCAAATTTATGTATGAAATAGCCACGATGATTGTCTATCAAATTATGGTAGTCTCACATTCGAAAGTGTAATGGGTGGTGAGATAAGGAGCCTGAAAGTCAAAAGTTTAAAACATTGTTACCCTTTTACTCATCAGTGTAGCTTTGATGTACAGACTAAATTACACTTGGCAAGAGGTTATTTAAATGTAATGGAAAACTGACTAGGGGGTCAATTGCCCCTTTAACCATCCTGTTTGTATATTTGTCAATATCTACAGCAGGGGTCCCCAACCTGTGTCTCAGGAGCCACATGTAGCTCGCAGGCCCAAGTTGTGTGACTCACAGCTGTCTGTTAGCTTGTTGAATTTGCACTAGCTCTTGCAAATAGCTATGAAGCAAAACAAAAATAGGATAATTGTGGTGTACTCCGCGCTGCTCTACAAAAAAATCACTCCAAGTAATAAAGCAATGTGGGTGGTTTATTCTACTCATTTCGAAGAAATATTCCCTCTTCTTCCTCAGGAAAATACACCTGAGGAAGAAGAGGGGATAACGCTTTGAAATGTGTAGAATAAACCACCCACATTGCTTTATTACTTGGAGTGATTCTTTGTACAGCAGCGTGGAGTATACCACAATTATCCTGTTTTTGTTTTGCTTCTGCCTTCGGCACGTGGGATTGGCTGCAGCTGTTATACGTTCCTATATTGGTTGTGAGACACTCCACTAAAACAGGTGAGCGGTTTTCCTTTAAAAAGTCACCATATTATACATCAGTAAGACCCTATTGCACTTCTTATGTCCACAGCTTGTGTGCCGCCCCCGCGTCAGCAGCCGGGCTGCTCGAATCCGGACCCGCGGTGGCTCAAGAGGCGTCTGGACCTGGGGGTCGGGGTTTGTACGGCCACTCAAAATAAAAAGGGGGTATTTACATGGGGCTGTATGGTTAAAGTCCATGACGCCACCCGTGGTGTGTGGTAAGGTAGAGTACCACCGCTGCGGCTGGGGAGTACCCGGTGGCGATGGAGTGGGCAGCTAGGTGTTTAACCCCTCACGGGTAGAGGGGATGCCTCGGGACTCGTGATGGTGACAGGAACGTGCCGTTGGGAAGGTAAGGGTCACTTGCGTACTCAGTCCATGAAGCTGACACTGACAACTTGGTAAACCAAAGTTCTGAATACCGCTGCCACTGAGGGGAGCACGCCTGGGTCCCATTCCTGATGGCGTTGCCTGATGATCTGTGACCTTTTCCCTTGGCATACTGTTCTCTTCTTAGTTGGCCCCTATAGCCTAAAACTAGTTGGGTCCCGCTCCCCAGTCTGGCTAACTGAGGGAGCTTACTGTCATTGTTCACGTTTGGGATTTCTGGACCGTTTAAGTCCTATCCCCCTCGTTGCGCTATTACACCGATTTTGGAGCGAGTGGAGAGTGGATCTTGAAGGCTCCGTTCTCGTCGGGTCAATTGCAGGTTGCCTGAAGCTAGTCCCTGACCTAGGGTCCACGTATCCCGTCGTGCCCTGGTCCCAGCCCGGTGATAGTACACGGCCGCTGGCTGTCCTCCTCGACAATAAAGTGCCCCTTGTCACGATCCCCTGCGACCGGGGATCTACCTTCTACTAGGCCCAGACCAACGTCTGCTACCTAGTACTTACAATGAGGCCAGCTCCTGACCTCCTCTCAGTTCCTGTCTCTGACTCTCACTGACTCCCTCCTGACACTCCTGACCTCCCCTTAACCAACCTCCCAAGTGGGTGACCCTATTCCACTCAGGCCGTCCACTGGTGTGTCTGGTGGGTGTGGTGAAGAGTGTTCCTAGGACTTTTATTAGCTGCTGTTGGCAACACCATTGGTTTGGGACCCTTAACCAAGGAGGAGATGGATATTGCACAGAAGGGCAGATTGCACAATACCCTGTGTCGACTTGATAGGCCAGGGCGTCACACTTGTTTCTTGAAATAGCTATGAAGAGCAGATCTCCAGATGGTGACCCTTGTGAGAAGTCTCCTACAGAAGAGCAGATCTGAATGGTGGAAGGAACCTCTGGATATTGGTATACTGTCTTGGTGGGATTTACATGGAAAAGTTTTTTCTGTCATTATACTAGTAATGAGGGCTCTGGGTGTCACTATTGTGAGGGGCAGGAGCTAAATGTGGTGCTCAACTCTTTCTCAGAGGTGAATGTGGCTCTCAAGGTCAGAAAGGTTGGGGACCACTGATCTATAGGATAGTGATGGTCATCGTAGTCCACCATGATCACTATCAAACTTCCAGTATGGTAAGGTGAAACCACGAGGCTCTAGCACTTGAATGTAGTTTTTCTGAACTCGACCAGCGTGTGAGAAGTTTGGTATCATTTTTTTTTAAATCAATATTCTCTTATTTTATCTGTGACCCACAGCGATCAATATCATATCAAAAACAATTTATTAACTTGGTACAAGCTCTTTAAAGGGCTATTCCAGCCAAAAAATATTCTTTAATTATGCACTGGATAGGTAATAAATATTAGATAGGCAAAGTTTTCGACTGATGCGAACACCACCAATCCTTAGAACAGAGAACATTGATCCACAGTCTTCCCCAACCTCTTGACTGTGGAAAGGGGCAATTTGCCAGTAGAAGTTGGTATTTCTTAAAGAGAATAAATCGAAGAGAAGCACTCCATCTTCTCAGTCTTGTAGCAAGTGATCGGCTGGGGATCTCCGGCCATCAGCTATGTAATGTGTAATACCAACCTGTTATACAGTGCCTACAAGTAGTATTCAACCCCCTGCAGATTTAGCAGGTTTGATAAGATGCAAATAAGTTAGAGACTGCAAACTTCAAACAAGAGCAGGATTTATTAACAAATGCATAAATCTTACAAACCAACAAGTTATGTTGCTCAGTTAAATTTTAATAAATTTTCAACATAAAAGTGTGGGTCAATTATTATTCAACCCCTAGGTTTAATATTTTGTGGAATAACCCTTGTTTGCAATTACAGCTAATAATCGTCTTTTATAAGACCTGATCAGGCCGGCACAGGTCTCTGGAGTTATCTTGGCCCACTGCTCCATGCAGATCTTCTCCATGTCATCTAGGTTCTTTGGGTGTCTCATGTGGACTTTAATCTTGAGCTCCTTCCACAAGTTTTCAATTGGGTTAAGGTCAGGAGACTGACTAGGCCACTGCAACACCTTGATTTTTTCCCTCTTGAACCAGGCCTTGGTTTTCTTGGCTGTGTGCTTTGGGTCGTTGTCTTGTTGGAAGATGAAATGATGACCAATCTTAAGATCCTTGATGGAGGAGCGGAGGTTCTTGGCCAAAATCTCCAGGTAGGCCGTGCTATCCATCTTCCCATGGATGCGGACCAGATGGCCAGGCCCCTTGGCTGAGAAACAGCCCCACAGCAAGATGCTGCCACGACCATGCTTGACTGTAGGATGGTATTCTTGGGGTCGTATGCAGTGCCATCCAGTCTCCAAAAGTCACGTGTGTGGTTGGCACCAAAGATCTCGATCTTGGTCTCATCAGACCAGAGAACCTTGAACCAGTCTGTCTCAGAGTCCTCCAAGTGATCATGAGCAAACTGTAGACAAGCCTTGACATGACGCTTTGAAAGTAAAGGTACCTTAGGGGCTCGTCTGGAACGGAGACCATTGCGGTGGAGTACGTTACTTATGGTATTGACTGAAACCAATGTCCCCACTGCCATGAGATCTTCCTGGAGCTCCTTCCTTGTTGTCCTTGGGTTAGCCTTGACTCTTCGGACAAGCTTGGCCTCAGCACGGGTGGAAACTTTCAAAGGCTGTCCAGGCCGTAGAATGCTAACAGTAGTTCCATAAGCCTTCCACTTCCGGATAATGCTCCCAACAGTAGAAACAGGTAGGGCCAACTCCTTGGAAAGGGTTTTGTACCCCTTGCCAGCCTTGTGACCGACCACGATCTTGTCTCTGATGGCCTTGGAATGCTCCTTTGTCTTTCCCATGTTGACCAAGTATGAGTGCTGTTCACAAGTTTGGGGGGGGTCTTAATTAGTCAGAAAAGGCTGGAAAAAGAGATAATGAATCCAAACATGTGAAGCTCATTGTTCTTTGTGCCTGAAATACTTCTTAATACTTTAGGGGAACCAAACAGAATTCTTCTGGTTTGAGAGGTTGAATAATAAATGACCCTCTGAATAAACTTTTCACAATTTAAAAATAAAATTAAAAAATAAATAACATTCTTTTTTGCTGCAGTGCATTTCACACTTCCAGGCTGATCTACAGTCCAAATGTCACAATGCCAAGTTAATTCCGAATGTGTAAACCTGCTAAATCTGCAGGGGGTTGAATACTACTTGTAGGCACTGTATACAGTGGATGATAAAGTTTTGGGTCTCAGTAATCTTTTTAACTTTTTTTGGGATCAATTTGGAACATTTTGCACATGCATAACACATGTTCTCAGATTGGCGTCATATATACATAGTCTTTTTCAGCTTTTTCTTTTTCACAACAGAGATCTAGAGACAGATGATCTACTTACGTCATATGATATTCACTGGCAATGGCGAATGTGATCAGCTCTGACTACTTTTAATCTTCTATTTTGGATAAGGAAATAAAAAGGTTGTGTCACCATGGCAACTCGTCAGATATTTCCTTTTCATTTTTCTTTTCTGACGTCATTTTTTTGTCAGCACTAAATCATAATGTTTCTCATTGATAAATACTTACGAATATATTTCAGTTTGTGAAGATTCAACTGCTGATTAGCAATGGTTTCGGATAGCTGCTACCTAAGTGAAACAAATGAAACAGATAAAGTCTTCAAACTATTGGTGAGTGGGTCTTAAATACAATGCAGTGATGTCTGCGGGATGACAAGATGGAAATGTGGCGTCCTGTGCCTCAGTTGCCACAAAAAATGGCTGCATGTGTATTTCAATACGTATAACATGTATTGCCAGCTGTAATGAGATTCCGTTTTCTCTGCTGTTCACTACATACAAACATTTTCCTTCACTCCCTTACTAGGGCTGTTCACCTGAGCTGATAACAAGGCTTGAAAGTGAGCCCTAGAAAGAGAAAGGGGAGGAGCTTGAATGTGAGGTAAAGTCAGTTGGTGTCAAGGTGAGCATGTGAGAGGTGTGTTAAATGGAGACAGACCTGTCCTGAGGTAGCTTTTAAAACTTCTGGAGGGCCAGCTGAAAATTGGCAGGGTATCAGTCCCTAGACCACCTAGACTTTTAAGGTCAGTGGCAAACTGAGAGACTGCTTGTAGCCTTTTTATAAGGAGCAGCAAATTTGCCCAGGAGCTCAGCGACATCATTGAATCTTGAAAGTTCTACAAGAAACAGTAAGTTTTCCTAGAGGATTTGAGTCGAGTCACATGCTTGTTGGAAGGGATCAAGGATCCAGGGCTTTTCTGTCTTGAAATCCCAGGATTTCAAGATACCTTTTTCCAGGTAAGGAAGTAGCAGCAGGAGAAATACACTACCACAGCAGAGAAAATTAACTCTCATTGTGGCAGGTCAGACCACCACCCTGGTATATGCTGTAGGCCGGAGTTCCACTTGCATATGACTCGTTTGAGTCTCGCATCTGTATCACCTGGCACGGCCGCAGACTTTCCTGACAGCAGGGGGTCGGCTGCATGTATTTCCATGCAGCTGAGGCGCTCATGTCCGGAGAGTGTGTGGCCGTGCTGGGTGATAACGATGCGAGACTCACACAAGTCATACGCAAGTGGAACTGTGGCTGTATGGAAGGTTCCGGAATATTTTCGTCAGAGCTTCAGTAAAAGGTAACCATCCTTACCTCAACTTCCCCAGGAACCAGCCCTAGTTGGCAGGTGAGGGGACAACCCTCTGGCACTATATATCACCACCAAGCTCCTGGGGACCTTCAGCAGTGCCCACTCATACCAAATCCAAACATCCCAACTGGTATCAAGAACTGTTTTTTTTTTTCGCTCCCTTTTTTATATATCATTTTTACCCCCCCATCTCAAAGCCTGTTGCACACGCCCAGTACAGCCACTTTACAACTCGGACGACGTGACCCACCACCGTGACATGAGCTCCTGGGCACATAGGAAACTCATTGTGTATTGTTGTATTTTGGCTCAAAGCCTTACATTGTGACATCAAGGTCACGTCAACTGGGGAAAAAAATTACAATTGTTCACACTAATGTCACTTGACAACTCATTACGCCACTGTCTTATGGCCTGTAGGTGTTGCCCAAAGACAAGTTTCGCAAATAATAATGTTGACTTGTCACAGGCGGGGAGGACTGCGCTCGCTAACGCTCGGGTCCGGCGCTGCTGCGATGGCTGCTCGGTGGCTCGAGCGGTGGGCCGGATCTGGGGACTCGAGCGGCGCTCCTCGCCCGTGAGTGAAAGGGGTGGTTGGTTTGGGGGATTTCAGTAATAAAGGTAGTTCCAGAGTGGTTTCAGTCACTGATCTGTGTATAAGTGAGTGGCAGCTGTAATTACGCCACCTGCCAGACTGACAGCCGACTGCAGTGATTCTGGGGGCATAGTTACAGCTGCTGCTTACTATACAAAGTGCGGTGACTGAAACTATGCTGACGCCACCCCTATGACTGAAACCCGATGCTGTTGAGAGGAATAAAACTAATTTCCTCCCGGCAGCGAGGCTTTCAATGCTGCTGCAGCACAGCGTCACATCATTATTATCCTACAGATTAACCCCATATCTGCAGAGTAATAGTGTTTTTTTAAATTACAGGTTTCCTTTAAAATCAGCTGCTGCAGTAATGCCAGCAGTTAGAAGATCCTTTTCTTTTCTTCTGCATACAAAGGATAGAGGGTAAAGGAAAGGTGTTTGGAGATGACCCTGGTGCTGTAGATGAAGAGAACTTCACACTTTAAGGGAGATTAAAGTAAATTTAATGAAAATAATAATAATAATAGAAAATAATTGGTAATAAATCATTAAATAAATAATAAGTAATTAAAGCTATTCGAATCTATCTTGGAGTGTGGAAGTCTAATCATCTACAGCAGTGCCGTCAGCTACAGACACCTATCCTCCACCTTATAGGCATTCACTGATTGACATTCTCAAGAAACAAAGACATCAACCAAGACTAATTTATTGTGAAATAAACCATTAAATTTGTTCATAAATTACAGCCTTTGTAAATGATACCCTATGTCAGAAGAATCTTGGCTAAAGGCCAAAACGTGGCTCCATACAAATTAAACTAACATCAGCTAAGCCCACCGATATCAGCCAGCTCAGATGACAGTAGGGGGGCTTCCCTACTCTCTCCAAACAGAAAGGATTGAGGGAGATGAGGATGCAGCATGTGTGCTGATACTTTTGTTATCGGTGAGGTAGTAGATCTGAGGCATTTGTGCTTGTTATCTATCAAGCATTAATAACAATAAGATTTTTCCATCATTCATTAAAATGGACAAGTTCTCAGGTGAGATTAATTTGCTTTCTAAGGCCTAAAACACACTTCCGCATAAAAAACGTACGTGTGACACGTTCCGTTTTTCGGGTCCGTGTTCCGTTTTTTATGGGTGTTTCTCCGGTACGTATGACATCCGTGTGATGGCATATGCTTGCCATTTGTGCATATGGAATGGCTGTTTATGCGTACGTGTAATGTCCATGTGAAATGATTCATGTGTGGTGCTAAATGTCTTTGATACATGTCGGCTGACAGCAGACAGAGTTGTGCGATGAGAATGAACTCGGGTGAACTTCACACGACTTCATTGTCATACCGCGGCTCTGTCTGGGTGTCGCGTACTGATTAGCGGTCACCCGTGCAGGACTCACCGGTGACCGCTAATCCCCTGAATGACTGAAATGAGCAGTGCGATTAGCGCTGCCGTCACTCAGGTTACCCGCGGCCAGCTGGAGTCCTCCCCCAAGACCGCAACTCACTTGTGACTTCATCGCTGTCACTTGGGAGCTTAATAAAGTGGTGAACGAGGGTATTTGTTTGTGTTTTTTATTGCAAATAAAGGATTTTTTGTTGTGTGTGTTTATTAACTTTAAATTACAGTTTAATCATTGGGAGTGTCTCATAGACGCCTGCAATGATTTATCTTGGACTTAGTGGCAGCTATGGGTTGCTACCATTAACTCCTTATTACCCCGATTGCCAACGCACCAGGGCAAATCGGGAAGAGCCGGGTAGAGTCCCAGAACTGTCGCATCTATTGGATGCGGCTATTCTGGGTGGCTGCTGGCTGATATTTTTAGGCTTAGGGGCTCCCCATAACATGGAGCTCCCCATCCTGAGAATACCAGCCTTCAGCCGTATGGCTTTACCCTGGCTGGTATCAAAATTGGGGGGGACCGCACGTTGTTTTTTTTTTAATTAATTAATTATTTATTTAACTGCACAGTATATACCCACCCACCGGCGGCTGTGATTGGATGCAGTGAGACACCTGTCACTCAGCGTCTGGGCGTGTCTAACTGTACCCAATCATAGGCGCCTGTGGGCGGGGGAAGCATGGAATAGTAGATTGAATAATGAGCGGCCGGCATTTTCAAATTAATTGAAGCCGCGTATCTTTGGCACAGCTGTTCCTCGCCGCGCTGATGATCCCGGATCGGTGAGTATGTGACAGAGGAAGATACAGACCGAGCGCCAAAGGGATGATGACTCAGAACAGCAGAAAAAAAGGTAAGTAGATTGACATTTAACAAAAAAAAAAAAACCCGACATCGTTTGTTTAAAAACACACACAGACGAAACGTGCTGAACACGGACATGCTACGTGTGCCGTCCTGACTATAGCGGGTCTGTGCCTGCGTGTTCAGGGCCAAAAACGGACATGTCGGCCGTGTGGGAAAACGCACACACGTACTAAGCACACGGACACACGTTCCGTGTGATTTTACGTGTGTGTGCGCCATCTACCATATGGTAACATTGGTCAACATGTCTCCGTGTCTCCGGTATGTGCAAAAACGTACCAAACACGTACCGGAGGCACAGATGTGTGTTGCGGGCCTAACATAGCATTTTTAATGAGAGTCTATTCTCAGATTGTCCTAATTTAACAAGTTAGTCTATCCAAGATAATGGTCAAAATTCTTACGTGCAGCATTAATACAGTTTGTTTCTTCAACCTAAGACCCCCATACATATCAGACTAATGAAGGCCAAACCATATTCTACAGTCTAATGTGTATAGGGGCCTCTTGACTCTCCTCCAACAGATGATATTGAATTCGGCCTGTTGGACTTACAATGGTCAATACTTTTGTTCTTCGTTAGATAAGCCACTTTCAGATGATTCTGGCAGAGGACCTCTCATAGAGAACACGAAAGCACTTAGCAGAAGCAATACTACTGTGTATGGAGAAGACACAATGGTTTCACTGACAACTGTCAATTATGTATGGGACCCCTAAGGTTTTGGCTTAGCTATCATAATTTAATGGCATCTTAAGTTTTCTAGCTACGAGGTGTGAACAATGTAGGTGGCCTCTATAAATGCAGTGGTTGCCATAAGTGGTTGCTTTGCCCCTAATTACGCGATAGCGGGTGGTAGGATGTCCCTATACTTATGAGGCGCTCCACACTACACCACCTAAGGAGAATCCTCTGGGGACCGATCAAATGGGCCATTGTTCTTTGCCCTTGGAAAGTTCGTTAGCACCAAAAAAGATGGTCTTAATGTTTATGGACTCACTCTAAGTGCATTGAACATCCCCTGATGAACTCCGAAAATGGAAGGGGGAAACGCGTCGGGATCTTTCCTTTGATGATCTCAACAGATAAGTGTTACCCCTAGCTGAGATTTATTTATTGATTTCTAGGCCTGTGATATACTGTGGTATAATGTATGTAGGAGAAATTATATAATCACTTGCCTTATTATAGATTATCCCAGCAGGGTCCTCCCTTTTAATGTTCCCAGCAGATTCATTTATATCTCTAACTTAAATTTTTCTAGAGGCCTGCTACATTTCACCTGTGGGAATGATTACTACCTGTCGGAATGATTAGCTGACTATCTATTGTAATTATTACCCTAACACATCTTAACCTCGAGACTGTGATTTTCAGCACTGTTTGCACTCATTTTCTTTTTTTTTTCCTTTTCTGGGTAATGGCTGCCATTTTGTGGCATTATATGGAAAATAAGGGATAAAAAAGGGTCAGTCTACGCTGAGCAGTGGCACCCAAAAATGTAGGGTGTATTTATCTCCACTATCAGGTAAGGAAAAATGTAGGGATTTTCAGTCCTTATCCCACCTCATCTGCTAAGGGCAGCCTTAATACCACCATCTTAGGTCTCCGCAGATATACACTGGACCATCCCTCACCACTTAGATAGCTCTATTCTGTGTGTTCACCCTAACATGACACCTGTCTGGTCTGTGACTTATGTAGTTTTATGTACTACATGATTTTAATCATTTAGTATTTTAATCTATTTCAATAAAGTAATTATTTTTTTAAGTTTATGAATTTTTGGTGTTTAATTGCCATAAGGAATAGCTTATCAAAAGTTGTTATTTTTCCTAATAATTGTAGTATTGGCATTATAGGATGAGGTTAAACCAGTGCCAGACAAAGCTCCATGGTGCCATCTGAGAAATTAATTTGATGTCCACTCTAATATTATTCAAAATATGTGTACTGTGATTCTTACTTGAATTGTAGACTTGAAGATCTTGGGCCATATTTCAAAATAAGGGTTTCCACCTTCCATGGACCTTCCATGTCTTCTTGTGTGGCTGAGGGGTCTTTTGGGCACTTCATATGGAAAGTCATTGGTAAGATTGCAAGACCACTACCTCCGCAAACTATGTTTCTGTCATGGAGACACTACATAAGTAAGGACATTTGTTGTAAGGGATTGGCAGCAAAGTCAGCTTCAAATAGAGTTGTCTTCTGCTTCTTCATTAATTAATTTGGCCCACCAGGGAAACCTTTGGTAGGTCAATTTAATCCTAGACAGATGCATAATGGATGAGATGGGAAATGCTCCAATATACATTAGGACCTTTAATTGAACAATTGTTCAGATAACAGTTATTTCTTTTGACTTCTCCATATAAAGGAATGCTCAGTTCAGCTTTTGAGCGCCTATGTTCTCTATGAGATAGCCAGAGCGCTGTCAGACTACTCTGTTGGTGGTCCATCCCCCAAAGAACAAAACGATCAGCCACTGGAAGTCTAACAGGCCAGAAACCTTTTCTCTTCTGGTGGTGGTACATCCGCCAAAGAACAAAAAGATTGGCCACTGGAAGTCTACTAAGCCGGATCCTTTTCTCTTCTGGTGGTGGTACATCCCCGAAGAACAAAAAGATCAGCCATTGGAAGTCTAACAGGCCAGAAACCTTTTCTCTTCTGGTGGTGGTACATCCGCCAAAGAACAAAAAGATTGGCCACTGGAAGTCTACCAAGCCGGATCCTTTTCTCTTCTGGTGGTGGTACATCACCGAAGAACAAAAAGATCAGCCATTGGAAGTCTAACAGGCCGGAAACCTTCTCTCTTCTGGTGGTGGTACATCCCCCGAAGAACAAAAAGATTGGCCACTGGAAGTGTAACACTCCGTATTCTTCTCTCCTCCGACATTATCTGTCGGGGTACAGCCAGGAGGGCCCCATGCATATTAGGCTAGTTTCACACTTACGTTGAACGGCATCCGTTGCCTTGTGTTGTGTGACGGATGTAACTGATGTGTTGCATATAGTGGCACAAAGGATGCAACGGATGCTGCATAACAACGGAATCCTTTTTGATTTTTTTTTTTTTTTTACAGTTTTACCGGCGGCAGACTATTGTGAACGATCAGCTGATCGCTCACAGCAGCCGGGTGATCAGCTGATCCCTCACAGCAGCCGGTCGCCGGGTGATCAGCTGATCGCTCACAGCAGCCGGTCGCCGGGTGATCAGCTGATCGCTCACAGCAGCCAGTCGCCGGGTGATCAGCTGATCGCTCCCAGCAGCCAGCCGCCGGGTGATCAGCTGATCGCTCACAGTAGCCGGCCGCCGGGTGATCAGCTGATCACTCCCAGTAGCCGGCCGCCGGGTGATCAACTGATCGTGTGGCCGCCGAGAATGTGTGCGGGGGCGGAGTGTGGGGTGGGTGGAGCCGAGCGGGGCCATGGCGCTGAGGACAGATGAGTGTGTGTGTATATACATGCGGAGTGGAGTGCGGGAGGGGGCGGAGCCAAGCGGGGAAGTGTAGGACTCCCTGCACACGTAGCCAGGGTAAATATCGGGTATAACTAGGCAAAGCACTTTGCTTGGTTACCCGATATTTACCCTGGTTACGGGTGCAGGGAGCCAGAGAGAGCATGCGCAGTGAAATCCTGAGGATTCCGCTGCTCAAAAAAAATGTTACATGCTGCGTTCCTCCCGCTGGGCGGAAGCAACGGAGCGTCGCCCAGTGGAAGCAACGCGGGTCCTTTTGGCACAATCCTTCATACATACAAGTCTATGGGAAACAGCGGAATCCGTTAACAGATTCCGCTGTTTTCCAAAAGGGCGGATTGTGACGGAAGGGAAAAAACGCAAGTGTGAAAGTACCCTTATATGGTAAGCCCATCCTGCCGATACGGTTTGTCTGACTTTAATCTAATATATATGGGAATCTTAGGCTGAAGAAATAAAGTTTAGAATTATCTATAAAATGTTCGAATTTCAAAAATTATCTTGGACAGACAAACTTTCTAAATTAAATTGTCTGCAAGGACAATCTGAGAATAGACTCTCATTAAAAATGCTACGTTATAAAGCGAATTAGTCCCAACTGAGAGCTTGTCCATTTCAATGAATGATGGAACAATCTCATTAGTATGAATGCTTGATAACAAGTACAAATCCCTCAGATCCCCACGGGTTCATTGGCAGAAAATTGGACGTTATAACCAGCTCCGTTCTATATGACTGCCACATCCAGCCGCTCCTCTGTCATAATGGCTCTCATTCTTTTTTTTTCAGAACTTTGCAGGAATGTTTTTGTAAAGTTAAACAATTCTTCAATCTTCACCCCGGGAAAGGGAAAGCTGAATATTAAATATGCTGTAATATCATGATATAACTATAATGCAGAAGTAGAGCTGTAAATTGAATAAGCATCAAATGTTTATCAGCTCTGTCACATAGACCAGTATTGATTGAACGAGATGTGGCACCATAATTGGGGAACCCACTGGGATAAAATCAGTAATGGAAAATATTGTTTTATGTACTCGAAAATGCATTTAATGAGTGGCGGCATGGAGAGCGCGTAGACGGCTTTTATAAATATGTGTTTGATTAGGCATGATACTTCAATTCATGCAGCTTAGAAATAAGATCAGGATATTTAAAAAACAATAAATATTTATGAAATAAAGGGTCAATCCTAAAAATGATGATCTGGGGATGCTTCAGCAAGGCTGGAATTGGGCAGATTAAACTTTGCGAAGGACGTATGAATCAAGACGCATACAAGGTTATCCTGGAAAATCAGTTGCTTCTTTCTGCTCAGGCAATGTTCCCCAATTCTGAGGATTGGTTTTTCCAGCAGGACAATGTGTGACGCCCCAGGAGCTGTGGGGTACACGGTCCCGGGCATGTGGTGCGCAGTGGGGAACAGTCGTGGTCGTGACCGATGCCCGGTTCCGTGACCCTGGGGGGCCCTCAAAAAAAGGGGTTAAAAATAAAAAGGGAATAAAATAAAAAGAGTTCTCGACTACGCCACTTGCGGTGTGCGGCAGGTTATGTGGGGCCGCCACTGCAGGTTTCTGCTGGGGCTGGTGGAGGGATGCAGCCTGGATGTTTGGAGCCCTCTGCAAGCAGGGACAGGCCCCAGCAGTGGATGATGGGGATAGTAGTGGGGAACCGTCTGTGTAAGTGCATGGGATGATCAAGAACACAGTCCACACCAGTGTTGCAGTTTCCACTTTCCTTTACTTTACTGTGATTACTTGAACCCACGGGTGCCGGTTCCAGGTGTACCTGTTCCCCTTGTTCTTCATGCCAGCTGTGACCTGGGTTGGCTGTCCTGCATACTCGTTGTGGTTGGACTCCAGTGGCCTGGAACTGCTTGGAAGTCCCTTTTCTTTAGCCTTGGCCATAATGCAGGAAAGCCTGGACTATTTAAGGGGTTCAGTCCCCAGTCTCTCTTTGCTGCTAGTGCTTCGGGCTTGTTTGGTTGGTGATGAACCCTGGAAATCTTCTTGCCCGGCAGAGGTAACAGCTGACCATAAAGTGTCCCACTGTTCTAGGGTCTGTACCCTGTCTTGTGATGAGTCCTATGAGCCTTGGTCCAGGCTTCCAAAGGCCCCCCGTGGTTCCTGGAGTTTTGCACTTCCACAGGTAACCCATGATGCCTGGAGTCCTGGTTCCGTACTCCACAGTCCCTCACTCCTTTTACAGCACTATGGTGGCTATTCAGGTCAGTTTCTCTACTATCCACTTTCTACTACTTCACTCCTCTCCTTCTTGCTTCCTTCTCCTCTTCCCTACTACTCTCAACAACTCCTCTTACACTTTTTCCCGCCAGCTTCCAACTGACCACTCCCCCCCCCTCGCTGGGTCTCTCCCTACAGGTTGGGGGGCTACCATAAGAAGAAAACTGTAAATGATATACATAAGGGAAAATAGTTATGAAAACCATAGAAAAAAACACTTAAAACATACATTTATTAATCAATGGTTAAAATAGGAATCCCCACACATCACATAACAAAAAATAAGATAAAAAGACAAAGTACTATAGTGCAGATCAAGGTTTGGTCAAACACCCTCAAGTATCCCTGCCTTGCCGCAGAGTTCGGCACCCTAAATAAACGATAAAGGCGCCCCCACTCACCGATGGCTTGCCCTCCTGTCCCTGTACTAGTCTAAAGTGCAGCTAGACTGGGAATACTGGAGTGCAGGGTTAACCAGTAGGTACTGCACTATACTTAAAATCCTATTATGTCTATGCTGCCAAGAGGTGAAAAAATCTCAATTGGCAAACCAAATTTGATCAAATCACAATTTATACAGTCATGGCCAAAAGTTTTGAGAATGACACCAAAATTATATTTTCAAATGATCTGTTGCCCTCTGGTTTTTAATTGTGTTTGTCTGATGTTTACATCACATACAGAAATATAATTGCAATCATATTATGAGTACCAAAAGGTTATATTGACAGTTAGAATGAGTTAATGCAGCAAGTCACTATTTGCAGTGTTGACCCTTCTTCTTCAGGACCTCTGCAATTCTCCCTGGCATGCTCTCAATCAACTTTTGGACCAAATCCTGACTGATAGCTGTCCATTCTTGCATAAGCAATGCTTGCATTTTGCCAGAATTTGTTGGTTTTTGTTTGTCCACCCGTCTCTTGATGATTGCCCACAAGTTCTCAATGGGATTAAGATCTGGGGAGTTTCCAGGCCATGGACCCAAAATCTCTATGTTTTGTTCCATGAGTCATTTAGTGATCACCTTTGCTTTATGGCAAGGTGCTCCATCATGCTGGAAAAGGCATTGTTGGGCGCCAAACTGCTCTTGGACAGTTGGGAGAAGTTGCTCTTGGAGGACATTCTGGTACCATTCTTTATTCATGGCTGTGTTTTTAGGCAAGACTGTGAGTGAGCCGATTCCCTTGGCTGAGAAGCAACCCCACACATGAATCATTTCAGGATGCTTAACAGTTGGCATGAGACAAGACTGGTGGTAGCGCTCACCTCTTCCTCTCCTAATAAGCTGTTTTCTAGATGTCCCAAACAATCGAAAAGGGGATTCATCTGAGAAAATGACTTTACCCCAGTCCTCAGCAGTCCACTGCCTGTACCTTTTGCAGAATATCAGTCGGTCCCTGATGTTTTTTCTGGAGAGAAGTGGCTTCTTTGCTGCCCTCCTTGAAACCAGGCCTTGCTCAAGCAGTCTTTGCCTCACAGTGCGTGCAGAAGCACTCACACCAGCCTGCTGCCATTGCTGAGCTAGCTCAGCACTGCTGGTAGTCCGATCCCGCAGCTGAAACAGTTTTAAGATACGGTCCTGGCGTTTGCTGGTCCTTCTTGGGCACCCTGGAGCCTTTTTGGCAACAATGGAAGCTCTCTCCTTGAAGTTCTTGATGATGCGATAGATTGTTGACTGAGGTGCAATCTTTGTAGCTGCGATACTCTTCCCTGTTAGGCCATTTTTGTGCAGAGCAATGATGGCTGCACATGTTTCTTTAGAGAGAACCATGGTTAACTGAAGAGAAACAATGATACCAAGCACCAGCCTCCTTTTAAATTGTCCAGTGGTGTCATTCTTACTTAATCATGACTGATTGATCGCCAGCCCTGTCCTCATCAAGACCAACACCTTTGTTAATGGAACAATCATTAAAACAATGTTAGCTGCACCTTTTAAGGCAGGAATGCAATGATGTTGAAATGTGTTTTGGGGGTTGAAGTTCATTTTCTTAGCCAATATTGACTTTGCAAGTAATTGCTGTTGAGCTGATCACTCTTTATGACATTCTGGAGTATATGCAAATTGCCATTAGAAAAACTTAAGCAGTAGACTTTGTAAAAATTAATATTTGTAGCATTCTCAAAACTTTTGGCCATGACTGTACACCCAACCTCCTGAATGGCAATATAGGATGTATCGGTATGCTGCAAAACAGGCTATATAAGCCACCAAAAAAGTGCACCAGTGCTGTCAAAAACGTGGAATCTAAAAGTGCTGTGCATATGGATCAATATATTAGATATTTGTAAACAGAACACTCTAAATAAAATCAATGACCAAACATTCAATTTAGGTTATAACTGAAGACTATCACAGTGAGTAGTCAAAAACACTGTTGAACTCACAACACAAGGTAGTAGCAGATTAGATAGATGTCACAATTCCTATTCTGCATGAAGGAGGTACTGCAGCATAGTATAACAATGCAGATAGCCATATCAGTGTCCTAACACAGCACCAAATATTGCAACATACTCAGAGCCAGTCCCAGGGGAGGGCGTTGTGCAGCAAAATGGAAAGATAAATATAACTTAGCTTAACGCAGATTCAGACAGGATCGCTGATACTTCAGGCCAGTCAAATTGCTGGTAGCCAGGAAACCAACAGATCGGCACAAATACACTTGTCCAACCAGGATCGCTAATGCTCCAGGCCAGTCAAATCACTGGTCATGGGAAACAGGCACAATGGCCACTTGTCCAAAGAAAAACAGGCCCAGTGGCCGCTTGCCCGTGGCCAGTGGCTACCATCCAATCAGTGCCCTCCCCTTTTACCTGTTGCTAGGCAGTCTCCTAATTCTGCTGTTGGGGTTGTGTATGTGGCCTGAAGGTGCTGGTGTACTGGCCAGCACGGATATTCCAGGGTTTGGGTTTCCACGGGTTACATTTGTGGCACCTGGTACCGCAGGGGTGCTACAAATGCGCCATGCTACGCAGCTAGGTCAATCAATGTGTGGATGATGGACCACCACATGAAAACGCTGTCATGGCCAGCCCAATCTCCAGACCTGAACCCCATTGAAAAGCTCTGGAATGTAATCAAGAGGAAGATGGATAGTCACAAGCCATCAAACAAAGAAGAATTGCTTACATTTTTGCACCAGGAGTGGCATAAGGTCACCCAAAAGCAGTGTGAAAGATTGGTGGAAAACATGCCAAGACGCATGAAAGTGGTGATTAAAAATTATGGATATTCCACAAAATATTGATTTCTGAACTCTTCCTGAGTTAAAACATTAGTATTGTTGTTTCTAAATGATTATGAACTTGTTTTCTTTGCGTTATTTGAGGTCTGAAAGCAATGCATTTTTTTTTTGTTATCTTGACCATTTCTCATTTTCAGAAAATAAATACAAAATTTATTGCTTGGAAATTTGGAGACGTGTTGTCAGAAAATAGCCACTGAGAAAATAGGGTGGCTATGGCTAGGTTGTCTCACCTACCTTCATGTTGTATTAGTGCAGTGATGAGTCTAGTGAACCTTACTTTCCCACTCACTAGCCAGGACTATTGTAGGGTCTTCTTACGGTTTCAGGTTCCATCTCGGTGACAGGTGAGGAACCTGTATAGAGTCTGGCTAGGAGTGCAGGGTACAGTGGCAGGTAAGGGCAGGGGGTGTCCCATCTACCCTCTCATTAGTGCCAAGGCCCAACGTTGTTATTGTATTCCCAATGTCCCCCTTGTTTGTGGTGTGTTTTTCGTTGTGCATCAGACATCTATTGGTCTGAACGCACATGCCACGTGGATAGCTTGACAGGTCCCCAGTTCAGACCTCTGCTGTGGAACCCCCAATTTTCTACTTAAGCCCCTTGTTTGGATACAAATATTCTATCATTTTGTGTATACATCCCATTTGTAAAGCACCATGGAATAAATGGCGTGATAATAATAAAAAATAATAATTAATAATAATAATAATAATCAGTAAAACTATGGCCCCGATTCACCAAAGTGTGTTTGAGGTTGCATTAGACGTTTTCATGACAGTATCTCCCTGCTCCACCAAATCGGGCAGCAAGGGCAAAATGGGGATGTGAATCCACAGTTCATGTAATTCATGACAAACTGTGGCATACCTTGCAGCAAAAATCTCTGTGACTGGAGTATGATTTGTGGCGAGGCGCACGGGTTTGCACGCCACTTGTCAGACTCTTCTCATTCATTAAAAGGTGTGCGTGTCTTAATTAATCAGGAGCGTCTGACTCATGTACGCCTTCTCATCAAGACTGCCATGAAAAACGCCGGTCTTGATGAATCAGTGCCATTGTGTCTATGTATTGTAACAATACTACAAGCTTTATCAAAACCCTGTCCTACACCAGTGTTACTTTCTTCTTCTTAATAACCAATAGATAGAGGAAGGGAGGGACAATTTTTTTTCTCATGATGTCCTAGTTGTGAAGAAAAAGAATGAAATCTTCCTCTGTTTGTGTTTATCACATGGTCCTTGGAAAAGGATGTATATATAAAGGGAACCTGTTTTATGAAAAACTCTATTAACCTGCAGATATGGGGTTAATCTGAAGGTTAATAGCATTCTGAACCTGCCCGTTGCCCACACCGAGAGCCCTGATGCCGGGAGGAAATGAAGTTTAATCCTCCTGGCATCGTTTGGCTTTCAGTCATTGGGATAGTGCCAGTGCGGGTTCAGTCACCGCTCAGTTACCCCCGCACTGACTGACAGCAGTTCAGCATTAGAGTCAGCAGGTCCCTCTTGTAATTTTGGGTGTACTATAGGGTGCAGGTCGCGAAGAAGGATTTCTAGGAAGAAAACAGTGTCATATTGATATACCCTTGAAATTGTTCCAGAAAATTAAGTATTTCTCCAAGAAAATTATTGCAATTATATATGTTTTGTTATACAAATAGTTATTTCCTTTGTGTGTATTGGAACAACCCCCAAATAAAACAAAGAAAGGCAAATTGGACATAATTTCAGACAAAACTTCAAACAACGGGCCAGACAAAATTGTTGGCCTCCTCAACTTAATGCGGGCTTTACATGTTATGATCTATCGAGCGGGTGCACGAGCGATCGTAACCGCCCACGTCATTTGTGCGTCACGGGCAATTGATTGCCCGTGGCGCGCAAAGTCATAAACCCCCCGTGACACGCACTTACCTCCCGTGCGACGTCGCTGAGGGCGGCGAACATCCACTTCCTGAAGTGGGAGGGATGTTCGGCGTCACAGTGACGTCACACGGCAGCCGGCCAATAGAGGCGGAGGGGCGAAGATGAGCGGTATGTAAACATCCCGCCCACCTCCTTCATTCCACATAGCCAGCGGGAGCCGCGGGATGCAGGTAAGCGATGTTCATCGTTCCCGTGGTGTCACACGGAGCGACGTGTGCTGCCACGGGAACGATGAACAATCGGCGCCATGTTTCATAAACAATTGTATGAATCCTAGCGACGAGTACACGACTCACGATTTGTGAGCGATACTGCGTCGCTAGGAGGTGTCACACAGGCCGACGTCGCAAGCGATGCCGGATGTGCGTCACAAAAACTGTGACCCCGACGATCTATCGCACAATAGATCGTCTCGTGTAAAGCAGGCATTATATCTGGTGCACCCCCTTAGGAATAAATAATTGCAATCAATCACTTCTATAACCATCACAAGCGTCTTACACCTTTTAACTGGAATTTTGGACTCTTCTTTTGCAAACTGCTTCAGGTTTCTCATATTTAAAGGTGTCTTGTCCCAACAGAGATTTTAAGATCTCTCCACAGGTGTTCGATGGGATTTAGATCCGGACTCATTGCTAGCATTTCAGAACTCTCCAGTGCTTTATTTCCATCCATTTCTGGGAATGCCTTGAAGTATGTTTGGGGTCATTGTCCTGCTGGAAGACCCATGACCTAGAATGCAAACCCAGCTTTCTGACACTGGACACTACATCGAACCCCAAATCCTTTGGAAATCATCAGATTTCATGATGCTTTGCACACTGTCAAGACATCCTGTGCTAGAGGCAACAAAACAACCCCAAACATCTCTGAACCTTCACCATATGTGACTGTAGGTACTGGGTTCTTATATTTTTAGGCCTCATTTGTTTTCAGTAAATAGTACAGTCATGGCCAAAAGTTTTGAGAATGCTACAAATATTAATTTTTACAAAGTCTACTGCTTAAGTTTTTCTAATGGCAATTTGCATATACTCCAGAATGTCATAAAGAGTGATCAGCTTAACAGCAATTACTTGCAAAGTCAATATTGGCTAAGAAAATGAACTTCAACCCCCAAAACACATTTCAACATCATTGCATTCCTGCCTTAAAAGGAGCAGCTAACATTGTTTTAGTGATTGTTCCATTAACACAGGTGTGGGTCTTGATGAGGACAGGGCTGGCGATCAATCAGTCATGATTAAGTAAGAATGACACCACTGGACACTTTAAAAGGAGGCTGGTGCTTTGTATCATTGTTTCTTTTCAGTTAACCATGGTTATCTCTAAAGAAACACGTGCAGCCATCATTGCTCTGCACAAAAATGGCCAAACAGGGAAGAGTATCGCACCTACAAAGATTGCACCTCAGTCAACTATCGCATCATCAAGAACTTCAAGGAGAGAGCTTCCATTGTTGCCAAAAAGGCTCCAGGGCACCCAAGAAGGACCAGCAAACACCAGGACCGTATCTTAAAACTGTTTCAGCTGCAGGATCGGACTACCAGCAGTGCCGAGCTAGCTCAGCAATGGCAGAAGGCTGGTGTGAGTGCTTCTGCACATACTGTGAGGCAAAGACTGCTTGAGCAAGGCCTGGTTTCAAGGAGGGCAGCAAAGAAGCCACTTCTCTCCAGAAAAAACATCAGGGACCGACTGATATTCTGCAAAAGGTACAGGGAGTGGACTGCTGAGGACTGGGGTAAAGTCATTTTCTCAGATGAATCCCCTTTTCGATTGTTTGGGACATCTAGAAAACAGCTTATTAGGAGAGGAAGAGGTGAGCGCTACCACCGGTCTTGTCTCATGCCAACTGTTAAGCATCCTGAAACCATTCATGTGTGGGGTTGCTTCTCAGCCAAGGGAATCGGCTCACTCACAGTCTTGCCTAAAAACACAGCCATGAGTAAAGAATGGTACCAGAATGTCCTCCAAGAGCAACTTCTCCCAACTGTCCAAGAGCAGTTTGGCGCCCAACAATGCCTTTTCCAGCATGATGGAGCACCTTGCCATAAAGCAAAGGGGATCACTAAATGGCTCATGGAACAAAACATAGAGATTTTGGGTCCATGGCCTGGAAACTCCCCAGATCTTAATCCCATTGAGAACTTGTGGGCAATCACCAAGAGACGGGTGGACAAACAAAAAACAACAATTTCTGGCAAAATGCAAGCATTGCTTATGCAAGAATGGACAGCTATCAGTCAGGATTTGGTCCAGAATTTGATTGAGAGCATGCCAGGGAGAATTGCAGAGGTCATGAAGAAGAAGGGTCAACACTGCAAATATTGACTTGCTGCATTAACTCATTCTAACTGTCAATATAACCTTTTGGTCTCATAATATGATTGCAATTATATTTCTGTATGTGATGTAAACATCAGACAAACACAATTAAAAACCAGAGGGCAACAGATCATGTGAAAATATAATTTTGGTGTCATTCTCAAAACTTTTGGCCATGACTGTAGACTGATATGCTTTATCAAAAAGCTTTATCTTGGTCTCATCTGTCCACCAGATGCTTTACCAGAAGGATTTTGGTTTACTCACATACCTTTTGGCAAACTGCAGTCTAGCTTTTTTTATGCCTCTGTGTTAGCAGTGGGGTCCTCCTGGGTCTTCTCCATTGCGTTTAATACTATTCAAATGTGCATGGATAGTTTGCGCTGACACTGATGCTCCTTGAGCCTGCAGGTCAACATGAATTTGTTTGGAACTTGATTCGGGCTGCTTATCCATCATCCGGATTATCCTGCATTGCAACCTTTCAATATTTCTCTGACGTCCACATCCAGAGAGATTAGCTACAGTGCCTTGGGTTGTAAACTTTTTGACTATGTTGCGCAATGTGGATAATTTCAAGTCAAGTTCTCTGGAGATGGAATTGTAATTTTGATTTTGTTGATATTTTACAACAATTTTGGTTCTCAAGTGCTCAGACAGTTCTCTTCTCCTCTTTCTGTTCTCCATGCTTAGTGTGCCATACACAGACTCACACAATGTCAAGATTGAGTCAACGTTTTACTTTTTTATCTGGTTTCAGGTGGCATTTTCATAGTGTCTACATCTGTTGCTAGCCACAGGTAAGTGTAAATGAGCATTATATGCTTGAAATGGTCACGATGATCCGGGAGAACAGGGGACAGGAGGTCCTAGACTCTCCCTTAGACCAGGGGGACCATAGATAGTACTTATCTCAGAGTTACCTCTGAAGTTGATCAAGTCTGAGCTACCTTCCTGACCCTGCTCCTGACTAACTATAATTTTATTCCTCCTCCCCTCCACCCTATCGGAGAGCTGGGACAGGAGTAGAGATGAGCGAACCGGTCCCGGTTCGGCTCGAGGTTGGTTCGCCGAACGGAGGTCCCGTTTGAGTTCGGTTCGTCGAACGTTCGACGAACCGAACTCGAGCCAATAGGAAACAATGGCAGGCAATCACAAACACAGAAAAACACCTAGAAAACACCCTCAAAGGTGTCCAAAAGGTCACAAACAACTCACAACACATGGGAAAGTGACAAGGACATATACTCATGTGAAAACAAAAGAGCTGGACAAGGAAAAAGAGGAGGACACACAGATATATGAGTATATGCAAGGAAACATCGATTCCATTATTGTGCAACTTGAGCCCTGCTCATTTTAGGCTTCCAATCTGGACAAATTGCCTGAGCTCGCCACGTACGCCTTGTGGATCTTGTCATGTCCTGCAGCCAGCGTTCTCTCGGAACCTGTCTTCAGTGCTGCTGGTGGTCTGCTGGCAGATAAGCACACGCGTCTGTCCACTGACAATGTGGACATGGCTCTCAGAGGACTTTTCTTCCCCTGGGTCAGCCAGGGGATGGGAAAGGCACGCGTATTTTTGAGAGTGCTTCATGCAAAGCATCTTTTTCTTTTTCAAAAGGGGGCTCAACCCATGCCAGTCAAGTGGGGTGTGTGTGGCCCATTTAGTGGAAACGAGGGAGACTGTGGTTGGAGTCCCCTCGCTGTGTCTCTAAAAGAACCAAGATGAACAAGTCATGGCTCTCAGAGGACTTTTCTTCCCCTGGGTCAGCCAGGGGACGGGAAAGGCACGCGTATTTTTGAGAGTGCTTCATGCAAAGCATCTTTTTCTTTTTCAAAAGGGGGCTCAACCCATGCCAGTCAAGTGGGGTGTGTGTGGCCCAGTTAGTGGAAACGAGGGAGACTGTGGTTGGAGTCCCCTCGCTGTGTTTCTAAAAGACCCAAAATGAACAAATCATGGCTCTCAGAGGACTTTTCTTCCCCTGGGTCAGCCAGGGGATGGGAAAGGCACGCGTATTTTTGAGAGTGCTTCATGCAAAGCATCTTTTTCATTTTGAAAAGGGGCATCAACTGATGTCATTCAAGAGGGGTGTGTGTGGCCCATTTAGTGGAAACGAGGGAGACTGTGGTTGGAGTCCCCTCGCTGTGTCTCTAAAAGAACCAAGATGAACAAGTCATGGCTCTCAGAGGACTTTTCTTCCCCTGGGTCAGCCAGGGGACGGGAAAGGCACGCGTATTTTTGAGAGTGCTTCATGCAAAGCATCTTTTTCTTTTTCAAAAGGGGGCTCAACCGATGCCAGGCAAGTGGGGTGTGTGTGGCCCAGTTAGTGGAAACGAGGGAGACTGTGGTTGAAGTCCCCTCGCTGTGTTTCTAAAAGACCCAAAATGAACAAATCATGGCTCTCAGAGGACTTTTCTTCCCCTGGGTCAGCCAGGGGACGGGAAAGGCACGCGTATTTTTGAGAGTGCTTCATGCAAAGCATCTTTTTCATTTTGAAAAGGGGCATCAACTGATGTCATTCAAGAGGGGTGTGTGTGGCCCATTTAGTGGAAACAAGGGAGACTGTGGTTGGAGTCCCCTTGCTGTGTCTCTAAAGGAACCAAGATGAACAAGTCATGGCTCTCAGAGGACTTTTCTTCCCCTGGGTCAGCCAGGGGACGGGAAAGGCACGCGTATTTTTGAGAGTGCTTCATGCAAAGCATCTTTTTCTTTTTCAAAAGGGGGCTCAACCCATGCCAGTCAAGTGGGGTGTGTGTGGCCCAGTTAGTGGAAACGAGGGAGACTGTGGTTGGAGTCCCCTCGCTGTGTCTCTAAAAGAACCAAGATGAACAAGTCATGGCTCTCAGAGGACTTTTCTTCCCCTGGGTCAGCCAGGGGACGGGAAAGGCACGCGTATTTTTGAGAGTGCTTCATGCAAAGCATCTTTTTCTTTTTCAAAAGGGGGCTCAACCCATGCCAGTCAAGTGGGGTGTGTGTGGCCCAGTTAGTGGAAACGAGGGAGACTGTGGTTGGAGTCCCCTCGCTGTGTTTCTAAAAGACCCAAAATGAACAAATCATGGCTCTCAGAGGACTTTTCTTCCCCTGGGTCAGCCAGGGGACGGGAAAGGCACGCGTATTTTTGAGAGTGCTTCATGCAAAGCATCTTTTTCATTTTGAAAAGGGGCATCAACTGATGTCATTCAAGAGGGGTGTGTGTGGCCCATTTAGTGGAAACGAGGGAGACTGTGGTTGGAGTCCCCTCGCTGTGTCTCTAAAAGAACCAAGATGAACAAGTCATGGCTCTCAGAGGACTTTTCTTCCCCTGGGTCAGCCAGGGGACGGGAAAGGCACGCGTATTTTTGAGAGTGCTTCATGCAAAGCATCTTTTTCATTTTGAAAAGGGGCATCAACTGATGTCATTCAAGAGGGGTGTGTGTGGCCCATTTAGTGGAAACGAGGGAGACTGTGGTTGGAGTCCCCTCGCTGTGTCTCTAAAAGAACCAAGATGAACAAGTCATGGCTCTCAGAGGACTTTTCTTCCCCTGGGTCAGCCAGGGGACGGGAAAGGCACGCGTATTTTTGAGAGTGCTTCATGCAAAGCATCTTTTTCATTTTGAAAAGGGGCATCAACTGATGTCATTCAAGAGGGGTGTGTGTGGCCCATTTAGTGGAAACGAGGGAGACTGTGGTTGGAGTCCCCTCGCTGTGTCTCTAAAAGAACCAAGATGAACAAGTCATGGCTCTCAGAGGACTTTTCTTCCCCTGGGTCAGCCAGGGGACGGGAAAGGCACGCGTATTTTTGAGAGTGCTTCATGCAAAGCATCTTTTTCTTTTTCAAAAGGGGGCTCAACCCATGCCAGTCAAGTGGGGTGTGTGTGGCCCAGTTAGTGGAAACGAGGGAGACTGTGGTTGGAGTCCCCTCGCTGTGTCTCTAAAAGAACCAAGATGAACAAGTCATGGCTCTCAGAGGACTTTTCTTCCCCTGGGTCAGCCAGGGGACGGGAAAGGCACGCGTATTTTTGAGAGTGCTTCATGCAAAGCATCTTTTTCTTTTTCAAAAGGGGCATCAACTGATGTCATTCAAGAGGGGTGTGTGTGGCCCATTTAGTGGAAACGAGGGATTCTGTGGTTGGAGTCCCCTCGCTGTGTCTCTAAAAGAACCAAGATGAACAAGTCATGGCTCTCAGAGGACTTTTCTTCCCCTGGGTCAGCCAGGGGACGGGAAAGGCACGCGTATTTTTGAGAGTGCTTCATGCAAAGCATCTTTTTCATTTTGAAATGGGGCATCAACTGATGTCATTCAAGAGGGGTGTGTGTGGCCCATTTAGTGGAAACGAGGGAGACTGTGGTTGGAGTCCCCTCGCTGTGTCTCTAAAAGAACCAAGATGAACAAGTCATGGCTCTCAGAGGACTTTTCTTCCCCTGGGTCAGCCAGGGGACGGGAAAGGCACGCGTATTTTTGAGAGTGCTTCATGCAAAGCATCTTTTTCATTTTGAAAAAGGGCATCAACTGATGTCATTCAAGAGGGGTGTGTGTGGCCCATTTAGTGGAAACGAGGGAGACTGTGGTTGGAGTCCCCTCGCTGTGTCTCTAAAAGAACCAAGATGAACAAGTCATGGCTCTCAGAGGACTTTTCTTCCCCTGGGTCAGCCAGGGGACGGGAAAGGCACGCGTATTTTTGAGAGTGCTTCATGCAAAGCATCTTTTTCTTTTTCAAAAGGGGGCTCAACCCATGCCAGTCAAGTGGGGTGTGTGTGGCCCAGTTAGTGGAAACGAGGGAGACTGTGGTTGGAGTCCCCTCGCTGTGTTTTACATGCTTTTAGAAGGGCATGACATGGCTTGGAGGTTGACTTTCATCATCTGCAAACTGTTGGCTACCAAAATGCTGCCTTTCCAACAACTGTGGTTATAGACAATGAGGAACATACTGATGAAGATGAGACGCAGATACCCGATTGGGATGACAACTTAAATATTCGGTCAGGGCAAGAAGAGGCTCGGTCTGAGGGGGAGGGGAGTGCAAACACAACAATTGATGATGAAGTCCTAGATCACACCTACTGTCAACCCACAGTCAGACACTCGAGGAGGTCAACAGAGGCGGTGGAGGAGGATGCAACCGACGTCGAAGTAACCTTGCGCCTTCCTGGACACAGTCGAAGCACTGGTAGCACGTCTACAACTGCATCCTCAGCCACCACTCTGCCTCTGAGCATTATTCGGGGTGGATCAACAGGTCGCATGGCCTCTAAGCCTTGCCTAGCCTGGTCCTTTTTTGACATAAAAAAAGATCGCCCTAATTATGTGATCTGTAACATTTGGCATGGTTATCTTAGTAGAGGTCAAAACCTCAGCAGTTTGACAACTTCTTCCATGAATCGTCACATGAATAAATATCATATGGCCTGGTGGGAAGCTCACCGTGCTGCAATGCGGCCTAGCGGAGCCAACCATCCACCGCCTGCCCCTTCCAGTGCATCCGCGCGCTCGTCATCTTCTAGGACTGTGGGGACAGCTGTCACACCTGTTTTTCCACCCACAACTTCAACCACTGTAACCGCAACAGGCAGTTTGCTTGTTAGGTCGTCAGTTGGTTTGGAAGGGGAAACAAGTGATTGTGTACAGCTCTCTCAAACATCGATAGCACCAACGTTGGATGAAGGCAACATCATGTCTCCGCCTGCACTTTCCTCACAAACCTGCATTTTTACAGGGACACCCTACTGAACACCGTCTACACACAGCAGCCAGATCTCTGTCCCTCAGATGTGGTCAAATAAAAGGCCACTTACTGCGACCCATGACAAAGCTAAGAGGTTGACTCTATCCCTCTGTAAGCTGTTGGCTACCGAAATGCTGCCTTTCCGCCTAGTGGACACACAGGATTTTAGAGACCTTATGTCTGTCGCTGTGCCCCAGTACCAGATGCCTAGTCGCCACTACTTCTCTAAGAAAGGTGTGCCCGCGCTACACCAGCATGTCACACACAACATCACCGCTTCCTTGAGAAACTCTGTGTGTGAACGGGTGCATTTCACCACCGATACTTTGACCAGTAAGCATGGACAGGGACGTTACATGTCGCTGACTGGCCACTGGGTAACTATGGTGATAGATGGTGAAGGGTCTGCTGCACAAGTCTTGCCGTCCCCACGACTTGTGTGTCAATCCTCTGTCTGTCCAAGTTCCGCCACTGCTTCTGCATCCTCCACCTCATCTGGGTCCTCCACCTCCGCCCCAAGCCTGCCTGGTCAGGCCACCAGCGTTCTCACTGCGCAGAAGGAATCACGCAACCCTCATTACTATGCTGGCAGCAGAACGCAACGGCATCAGGCGGTCTTTAGCTTGACATGTCTTGGGAATAAGAGTCACACAGCTGAGGAGTTGTGGTCAGCTCTGCGGTCCGAGTTTAATAAATGGTTGTCTCCACTCAACCTGCAGCCTGGTAAGGCCGTGTGCGACAATGCTGCAAACCTGGGTGCGGCCCTTCGCCTGGGCAAGGTGACACACGTACCTTGTATGGCTCACGTGTTGAACCTTGTCGTCCAGCAATTTTTAACACACTATCCCGGCCTAGATGGCCTTCTGAACAGGGCACGAAAACTGTCTGCTCACTTCCGCCGTTCAAGCGCCGCAGCTGAGCGACTTGCATTGCTCCAGAAGTCTTTCGGCCTGCCGGTTCATCGCCTGAAATGCGATGTGGCGACACGCTGGAATTCAACTCTCCACATGTTACAGCGACTGTGGCAGCACCGCCGTGCCCTGGTGCAATACGTCATGACGTATAGCCTGGGCCAACGAGATGCAGAGGTGGGGCAGATCACCCTGATGGAGTGGTCTCAGATCAAGGACCTTTGCACCCTTCTGCACAGTTTCGACATGGCGACGAATATGTTTAGCGCTGACAATGCCATTATCAGCATGATGATTCCAGTCATTTACATGCTGGAACACACGCTAAAAACTATTCGGAGTCAGGGGGTGGGACAACGAGAAGGGGATGAACTACAGGAGGATTCATATGCGCAAGACACAACAACATCACCAAGGTCCAGACGTTCATCATCACCAAGGCGCCAGGCATGGCAGCATGGGGGACAGGGATCAAAAAGGGCGCATGGTAGCAGGCGAGATGTTGAGGAAGGTGCAGGAGGACATGAAGATATGGAGGACGAACTGTCCATGGACATGGAAGACTCAGCAGATGAGGGGGAGCTTGCTCAAATTTCAGTTGAAAGAGTTTGGGGGGAGATGTCAGAGGAAGAAAGAACGGTTAGCACCTCTATGCCACAAACACAGCGTGGACTTGGTCCGCATGGCTGCGCAAGACACATGAGTGCCTTCTTGTTGCACTACCTCCAACATGACCCTCGTATTGTCAAAATTAGAAGTGATGATGACTACTAGCTTGCCACACTATTAGATCCCCGGTACAAGTCCAAATTTTGTGACATAATTCCACCCATAGAAAGGGACGCACGTATGCAGGAGTATCAGCAGAAGCTGTTACTCGATCTTAGCTCGGCTTTTCCACCAAACAACCGTGCAGGTGAAGGGAGTGATTCTTCCAGTTGTAACTTGACAAACATGGGACGGCCTCGTCATCTTCAACAGTCTACCCGTACCAGTAGGACCGGATCTGGTGCTGGTAACAGCAATTTTATGGAATCTTTTAATAATTTTTTTAGACCCTCCTTTGCCAGGCCACCAGAGACAACAATCCTACAATCAACTCATAGTATTTTCAAAAAAATTCCAAGAAAATTATTCTCCAAGTGGATTCAATATCAATTTTATTATATTTGTATTTTTTATTTTTATATTTTTTGGATACACAAAGTGCAAAAAGTGCAGCATAAAAACACCATACAATCGGGTAAACAGAAAAAACAGGACAGTGCGACCCAAGTAAAAGGCTATAATCAAAAATTCGTATACTGAGCTTATATGCAGCATACACAGGGCAATAAGTATACATATGGCGGTATCCAAGGATATGTAACCACGGATTAAAGTGCTTATTTATAGTGCTATTAGTCAAATGACATATTTCATATTATTGCACCTCAGTCATATAGTACATATCATACTCTGTGCAATATAACATACATAAGGGCATCAGTCTGAATACAGCAAATATGCATGTAGCTAGTATAGAGATATTGCACAGTTCCCATGTAAATATAAATACATATAACGGCACCCAGGGGCATATGAACATGGATAAAAGTGCTTATTTACAGTGCTGTTAGTCCAAGGACATATTTCATATTATTGCACTTCCATCATAATGCACATACCCCTCCATATGCAACATAACACATGTACAAAGAGTTACTTAAGGTATGATGAAAAAATATTAATGATAACACACGTAATTGCTCATAATTAAAGTGTGGGGAATTTAACCCCTCGAACCACCACCTTAAATCAAAGAGCCAGGCCTCAGGTCGCACTGCCCCGCACCCCAACGCGTTTCGCCGGAGCTTCGTCCGGAGGTGCAGGGGCAGTGAAGACCGGTTCCATAAATACCTTGTCCCTAATGTGCCTTAAGCAGTGATGGCGCACGCCGTCCAGTCACTTCCGCATTCAGTGACGCGGCCGGCGTCCCGGAAGTCCATCCCACGCATGCGCATGGGACCGGGCAACCATTGGACGCCGGGCACGAAACAGAAGGGGGCCGTAACCTGGACACCGCGCGCGCGTTCGCTGAGCACAGAGGATCCAGATGCCATTTTAAGTATGGGCAAGCAACAGGGCAGGCGCTCGTAGTGTAGATTAATATATACAGGATCTTGCTATGTTTTAACCAGCACTTAATGCATGACAACCACACCACAAGTAATGTTTGACGGATATAATACATAGCAGCCATAACGTAAGTTATGTTTAACATAAATATGCTTCATTACTGTAAATCTCAGTATATTATTCTCTCTCCAGGCCCTCCAGATTTGATCCACAACAGCAAATTCGGATTATAGTAGGTTGGGAACCAGTAATTCAATTCTACAAAAATACAAAATTAAAACCAGTTAAAAACAGAGATTAAAAGGTTTGGGAACCATAGTATAGAAATAATAATGCTATAAAGACAGTATGGATCTACTAATTCTAATTCTGAGGTCTTTGTCACCAGAGACAACAAGTCTGACACATAGTCAACGGATGGAGAGGATGATACAGGAGTATCTCCAAATGAACATCGATGCAATGACTTTTCAAATGGAGCCTTGCTCCTTTTGGGCTTCAAATCTAGAAAAATGTCCAGAGCTCTCCAGTTACGCCTTGAAGATTTTGTCGTGTCCAGCTGCCAGCGTTGTCTCTGAACGTGTCTTCAGTGCTGCTGGGTGTGTGCTGACAGATAAGCGCACGCGTCTGTCCAGTGACAATGTGGACAGACTGACGTTCATCAAAATGAACAAGTCATGGATCCAGAAGGAATTTACTACCCCTGTGTCATCCTGGGGAGAGTAAATGCTTGTGGATTTGGAATGTGCTTGATGCAAATCAAAACATCCTGTTTGCAACTAGGTCACAAGTGCTGCCACTGAATGGGTGGGTGTGTGTGGGGCACAATTTTTGGAAAAAAAGGGAGGCTCCGCTTGGAGTAACCCTTGCTTGCTGTGTTTTTTAAAAATGATACAAGATGAACAGATCTGAAGGCAAGATGAAGGCAACATCATGTCTCCACCTGCACTTTCCTCACAAACCTGCATTTTTCCAGGGACACCCTACTCAACACCGTCTACAGACAGCAGCCAGATCTCTGTCCCTCAGATGTGGACAAATAAAAGGCCATTTCCTGCGACCCATGACAAAGCTAAGAGGTTGACTTTATCCCTCTGTAAGCTCTTGGCTACGGAAATGCTGCCTTTCCGCATGGTGGACACACAGGATTTTAGAGACCTTATGTCTGTCACTGTGCCCCAGTACCAGATGCCCAGTCGCCACTACTTCTCTAAGAAAGGTGTGCCTGCGCTACACCAGCATGTCGCACACAACATCACCACTTCCTTGAGAAACTCTGTGTGTGAACAGGTGCATTTCACCACCGATACTTGGACCAGTAAGCATGGATAGGGACGTTACATGTCGCTGACTGGGCACTGGCAAACTATGGTGAGAGATGGAGAAGGGTCTGCTGTACAAGTCTTGCCGTCCCCACGAGTTGTTTCAATCCTTGTTCTGTATGTAGAAGTTAATACACTGCTTCTGCCTCTTCAACCTCGTGTGGGTCCTCCACCTTGGCGCAAACCCTGTGTGGTCAGGCCACCCTTCCAAGCAACTGCGCACAAGGACTACCACACACCTCCTTACTATGCTGGCAGCAGAGCTCAATGCCATCAGGCGGTCAAAGTTTTACTTTGAAATGTATGGGAAATGTGAGTCACACCGCTATTCCAGAGAATAGGAGTCAGGCAGGGTCAAAACATTAATTGAGGAACAGGAACAGAATGGGACGGCCAGGACTTAATCAGAAAACAAGCAGAGGTGAAATGCGGATCGGCCAACAAGGTACATAAACAGCAAGCAGGAAAAGTAGTCAGGTAACAAGCACACAAAATCATAAAACTGAACTGGGGGTAAAATTAACCAGAGGTTCATAGCTATGTCTGGCAGTGGTCTGCAGACAGGATGGGCATAAAAAAGGGTGTGGTGTCTTCCCATTGGTTGTAGCTGAATGATGGTATTTCATCTGTGAGATACCCACCAGCTACATTCAGCCAGAGATTCTGCATCTGTCAAGGTAATGCAGCCCAGTGGGTGAGCATAACCTGCGTCCACCTGCGCCGCTGGCATGGACTCCTCTCCCATCATCAGCACTCTTCATGAAAGGAACACGTTGTAACCTGGCGACCGTAGTACAAATTGACGGAGCGGACTCCGTTGGTGACTTAACAGCCGTGTGCGGCAATGATGCAAACCTGGCTGCGGGTTATCGTCAGGGCAATGTGACACACGTGCCTTGTTTGGCTCACGTGTTGAACCTCATTCTCCAGCAATTTTTAAAACACCATCACGGCCTACATGGCCTTGTGCAGCGTGCACGCTCGCTATGTGCTCACTTCCATCGTGCGTACACAGCAGCTCAACAACTTTCGTCGCTACAGAAGTCTTTAGGTCTGGTGGTTAAACGCCTGAAATGCGATGTGCCCACACGCAGGAATTTGAATCTGCACATGTTGCAGCGTGTGTGGCAGCACCGCAGAGCCCTGCTGAAATACGGTATGACATATAGCCTGGGATAACTTGATCAAGAGGTGGTGCAGATCACGCTGCTGGAGAGGTGTCAGATCAAGGACCTATGCACCCTGCTACACAGTCCACAAATGTCGACGAAGATGTTTAGCACTGGCAATGTCATTCTCAGCGTGACAATTCTGGTCATCTACATGATGGAGCACACTGTAATTATTATTCGGAGTCAGGTGTTGGGACAAGAGGAAGGGGAGGAAGTACAGGAGGAGTCATATGCGGAAGGGATAACAAGATCTACGAGGTCCAGATGGTCAGCGGCACCTATGCGGCAGTCATGGTGAGGGAGAGGGATTAACAAGGGCGCATAGTATCAGCAAAAAGTGTGGATGAAAGTGCAGGAGCCCATGAAGAAATGGAGGACGAACTGGCGATGGGCATGGAAGACTCAGCAGATGAGTGAGAGCTTGCTCACATTTCGGTTGTGCGAGGTTGTGGGGAGAGGGCAGAGGAAGGATGCACGATTCTCACCTCTCTGCCACCAACACACCAAGGACTTGGTCCTCCTGGATGCACAAGACACATGAGCGCCTTCTTGCTGCACTACCTACAACATGACCCTCGGATTGTATGAATTTGAAGTAATCCTGAATACTGGGTTGCCACACTGTTAGATCCCCGGTACAAGACAAAATTTGGCGAACTAATTCCTGCCATAGAAATAGACGCACGTATACAGGAGTATCTGCAGAATGTGGTACGCAATCTTAGATCTACTTGTCCACTAAACACCAGTGCTGCACAGAGTGAATCTCAACGCTTTGTCATGGATAGGAGGAAATGGTCTTTTACTTGTCCACATCGGAGGGACCGAGGGCTGGCTGCTGTGCTGAGATGGCGTTGAGTACGGTGTCCCTGCACAGTTGCACTTTTGGTCATATCCCAAAATGAGTTGAAAAAGGACAGATGCTGTTGGAAAGGGGAACAGGTGTGTTGGAAAGGGGAAAAAAGTTTTGGTCCGTGGATTTGGTGGTTAAGCAACTGTAACATTTGCTGAAGAAACAACATCTGTTACAGTGGGACTGGCAGATTTGGATAAAGTGGTATATAATCTGTGACCGCTATATACCGAAAATTAATAAGAAAAGAAAGACAAAGGTATATATCCCCATCAGCAGTCAGTGTCCACCGTGCTCCCAGTTGGAAAAGGAGAGGTTGGCAACTGGAAGGTTCGGTGGAGGATACAGAGCTGTGTGGCTATGAAACTAATAGTAGCCTGAACCGAGTTAGACGCCATTCGGATCTGGAGACTGGGAGCCCTGTTAGCGTCACAGGGTCCACATGCCCACCCAGCCACGGAACTCCCTGTTAACAACACAGGGGCCATTGAGTACGCTGAACGTGTGCGTAGGGGCCACACCTGTGGACAGCAGGCGCATCAGCAGCAGCAGGCCTGTTAATGCCACTGGGCTGCACAAGCAGGACTGTTAGGACAGGAGCTGGTCTTAACCGTTCTGCGTTACCAACTGTGGTGGTGGCCTGCATCCACCACCCTATCCCTGCCTACCTCTGGCCTAAAGCCGCAATTGGTTCAACACATGGAGGTGTGCTCTTTCGGAGCATAATAGAAGACTGCGCACCTCCTTGTTGGCTCCAGCCCCTTTTATAACCTGGGTCCGCCCCAAACCAGGGTGAACCACAATGCACCTCCTGGAGACAAAAGTAGAGTGACACGTCATGAGTGGCATAACTAGCGTCCTATTTGGAAACGCAACTTCAATGATGACCTCATGGCTGCCATGACCCAAACACCTCACCAGTCATCGTCTGACCATCAATAATGCGGTGACAAGTCATAGGTGTGGGCCTCTGCAAGCCATTTGGGAGGACACCTGATGCCCTGTGGTCTATATGGGACCCCCACATCAGTGCCAGGGCCAAAGAGTTCATTACCGGACCCAGTCTCTGATGCAGGAAGTGCCTGAGCATGCTCAGTAGCATGAAATACAGTCTCTGAAAAAAGACTATCAGCTTTAGCATGGTGTCTAGGCACAAAACAGGACTTAGACCCGGCACGGAATGCAAGTACCTGTGCAAAGAGGCTTTTCACACTTAGTGTGGGAGCATGCGCTGTATCCCGAAAAGAAGACTTAGCGGCAGGAATAACACAGTCAGGCTGAGCATACTCACTAGGCGAAACACTGTAATTATGCTGCAGCTGGGGTACATAGGCACACGCATGCGCACTAGCTGCCTCTCCACACTTAGACGTGGAGGGGAAATTTGTCTTGGAGATGCTGTCTATGAACAGAAGGAAAAGCTAAAGGAAGCCTGACTTTCTATCCCTCCGAATTATGAAATGCAGCAATGAATTCCATGAGTTTGCTATAACATTAGCGTAGCAAAATGTGCATGAGGGTGTGATGTAGAGGTGCTAGAAATAGCTTGTCACCAGTGGGGCACTAATGGAATACAACAGCCAGTTCTATGATGCCACAAAATGGCAGTATTTTGTGCTATCATTATAGCTTATTAAAAACAGAGCAGGAGGTTGTCCTGCAGAGGTGCTGCACATAGATTTGCAGTAGTGTGAATAGACAAAAGTACAATAGCCACGTTTAGGATACAACTAGGTACACTGAGTGTTTGCTAGTATAATGGCTGAGTTTAAAAAAGTTTGAGTGTGCAATGCAGGCAGACGTGCTGCAAATAACGTTCCAATACTGTGAATTGACAAAAGTACAATAGCCACGTTTAGGATACAACTAGGTACACTGAGTGTTTGCTAGTATAATGGCTGAGTTTAAAAAAGTTAGAGTGTGCAATGCAGGCAGACGTGCTCTGCAAATGTCTTTGCACTAGTGGGACTATAGCAAAGTCCAATAGCCACGTTTAGGATGCCACTAGGTACACTGAGTGTTTGCTAGTATAATGGCTTAGTTATAATGAGTTGGAGTGTGCAGAGGACAAGAGGGTACAGTGGCAGGATTGTGGTGCTCTGGGTAGAGGAATGGAAGCCTGCCTTTCTATTCCCTCCTAATGGTGAAATGCAGGGAGGAAATCCCTGACCTTGGCTACACAGACGCTGTTGCTGTTTGCAGGACCTGTCACCTATGGCTCTGACCCTGCCGGTTTGAGCCCTTAAAAGGACTGCTATAAAGTGCTCTCCCTATGCTGTCTAACGCTGTGTATGCAGCGCATACAGCTGTATCGGCTATAGGACTCAGGAGGACGGAGCTGCGACACTGATGTCTGACACCAAAGACGCAGAAGGCAGATAATGGCGTCCTGGAAGAAAATGTCCGGTTTTATAATGCAGGGACATGTGACATGGACATCCTATCACACATGCCGTTGCTTCTCTGGCTCAAAGTCCACTTAGCTGTGTGTGTGTCTGGGATTGGCTGACATGCTGGCCCGCCCCACAAGACGCGCGTGCTTAGGGAAGGAAGACAAGAAAAAAAAAAAAAAAATGGCGATCGCCATTATACAAACAGCAGTGATCTGAAGGCGCTGTTCACGCACACTATACACTGAAATGTCATAATAGTGTGATTCACAGAGTGACTTACACTATTACAGCAGAAACCAAGCTAGGATTTTGCTGTTTTTTTGCTGCTAGAACCGTTCTCGAACGTTTCTAGAACTATTGAGCTTTTGCAAAAAGCTCGAGTTCTAGTTCGATCTAGAACATGCCCCAAAATCACTCGAGCCTAGAACTGGAGAACCTCGAACCTAGAACCGCGCTCAACTCTAGACAGGAGTGTAATAAAACCAACAGAGATAGACAAACAGGGGAAACCAGAACTGTATCTCACAACATGCTTGCACAAAAGATATAAAACAACAAGAGGTAAGGAGGAAAATAACAGCAGGGAGGAAACAACAAGGTGACCAGAGAATTTGACAGCAACTTCAAGTGCCATGCAAAATAATCACCAGCAGGACTGGGAAACAACAGCACACAAACCAACACAGCAATAAACTATAGTTGGCATGGGAAGACAGATTCCACCATCTTAAAAATTTGGGGTGGAAATGTGATAGGTTTCCAACAACTTGTGATCCTAGAGGTAACCAGCAGGCCAACAAAAGTCAACTCTTGTCAGCCTGACCATTATTCACACAGATGGTTGATGCCCAAAACTGCCTGTTTAACTCACCAGAGAAACACCAGAGAAACCATAGTGCACTCACAAACACAGCATGAGACAACTTTGTGAACATTATGTGAGATATATAGAAAGTTAGATCTTTGAGTTCAGCTCATGAAAAATGTGAGCGAAAACAAAAGTGTTGTGTTTATATTTTTGTTCAGTGCATATGTGCAAATTTTTATGGTTTTAATATGGCAGCATTGCTCACAGGGTATCAATGCAGGGCAAGACCCCAGAGAATCCTGTGACATACGCCCCCTTGAAATGACCTTAAAAAAGTAGCACAACATAAAAGGCCAATATCTCTGGAACCATATGCCAGCTTTAAGAAACAAAAAAAGGCAAAATAGAATAAGATCAAGCACAGCAAACTTTTACTTAGTTGCAGGTCCTATTTAAAGGCAATCTGGCATGTCCATAAACACCATGAAACTGAAGATATAGGCTTAAATCTGAAGATTAATAACATTACAATGTTGTCCTGCCATAGCCGTACTAAAAGCACAGGTATCAGGAGAAAATGAACTTTATTTCTCCCTGGAGCTGCCAGCTTTCAGTAATCAAGTTGTGACTGGTGAGGCTACAGTCATTGCTCAGAGCTTTGTACCCTGCTAAGCAAGAAAGAGGACCCCGCTGACCATAAGAAGTTGCACTTTCTAAGCAAGAAAGAGGTCCCGGCTGACTATAAGAGCTTACACTTTCTAAGCAAGAAAGAGGAACCTGCTGACCATAAGAGCTTAGACTTCAAAAGCAAGAAAGAGGACCCCGCTGACCATAAGAAGTTACACTTTCTAAGCAACAAAGAGGAACCTGCTGACCATAAGAGCTTAGACTTCAAAAGCAAGAAAGAGGAACCTGATGGCCATAAGAACTTACACTTTTAAAGCAAGAAAGAGGACACTATTGACCATAAAAGCTTACATTTTCTAAGCCAAGAAAGAGGAACCTGCTAACCATAAGAGCTTTCACTCTACAGAAGAGAAAAACTTATCTATTGACTCTGGAAATATAACAACTCTGTCGTACACACTGTGCTCCTCTAGGAACTGCTGGTTTTTAATGGCTCCAGTACTGATCATCACTGTGCAAGGTATGAGTATGATTATCCAAAATAATGTTAGTTCATTCTCTGATGAAGTGTGGGAAATGTTACTGTGGAGCCCCTGAGGCTTCAGTCGCCACAGGGTATTGCATCTATCTTAAGGTGCAGTACGTATCCCGGATAAGAAGAGATTAACCACTGGTGTTCATGGCTTACACAACATCCTGTGCTCATGGCTTACACAACACAGCCAGCCATTACACAACACAGGTGGTCACCATAGCAATGGGTTTTTCCCGGGCAGGGTGAGTCAGCATGAAGGTGGGGGCTAACTGGGGAAGTTACATAACACCAGGAAATCACTTCAGAACAGTCTGAGACGCAGGAGAAGGAACAGGTCCCTGAGCGGTGTGCTAATAAACTCCCCTCAGAAAGACTGCCCGAGATGAGTGCTTCAGAGCTATCCCGGGGAAGGAGAGAAAGAGTGCCAGGATATCATGGACTCATAGGACCACGGCGGTGGAGGGGGGTGATTCAGAGCTCCCTCCGATAGCATCGGGCAGACTGGAAAGGACCGGGTAGACTGGAAAGAACCAGGCCGACTGGGAGAAACAGGAGATGACCGGGTGGAGCTGGGGAGACAGAGGAGCAACACGGTAGCCGCTGGAGGGTGCACCCCAACATCCTCTACAGGACCGGCGCCGGCAGGGTGCAGAGCCATAGGGTAGAACATACTCCACATTTGGCTATCAGAATCTGCAGGAAAGAGGGATTTCATGTCCCATTGCCCACCATCACAGAGATCCCGGGGCACAGCAGCATATAAAGACAGGAGTCAAAAGCACGGTCGGGCCTATAATTGTTTTGCGCTGCCTGCGAATAAAATAGTAACTAAAGCCAAAGACACTGGGGTCCCCAAGTAGCTTCACACCACAGGGATCTACACTACAAGGTGCAAGGAGGAAGGTCTCACACGCTCCACAACACCGGTGGTGACCTCTGATTCATCCGGGATTGGCTGGGGCCCAGCACGGCGGTGACCGGTACCCTGAGGGCAGCATCCTAATAACTGTGAGTAAAAGACCTGGATCCGCAACCGCTGCCTCAGCCTCTTATTACCGGTGCTGTTGCACCCCTGCGCTTCGGCACCAACGACCCTTCCCCCCATCGCCACCGTCCTCCCTGGGTCTCGCTCCACCTCTGGGGAGCTGGACTATCTGAGCTGCGGTAACATCAGCCCTGGATGAGAGCAATATCTTGCAGCGGCGGCTAATCCATGGCCGCACACCACGGGTGGCGCTGCAAAGCAAAAAACACCATCCCCCTTGCACCCTCTTTTCATGTAGCTGACGGGGCCACGGAGCCAGGTCAGGCCAGTCACAGCAACCCCAAAATACCACTGCTCCGGTGATGAGTAGCCCTGCAGGTCCCATGGGGTGCTACATTACCAGGTAGGGTTTTTTTTTTTGCAAACCGCAAATCGATTATCAAAATGTTTCAAATTGTCTGAATATGCGGATTTCAGGAAATTCGACTTGAACTCGATCCTCCTTGGATCTCTATCGGTAAGCTATTTGACTGGTATACTTCAGACCTGAGGTTTAGCCTGATCTTTAGCAATAAGCTCCAATCCTGGGATATGACAGACCCTCTTCTGATTTGTGTCCAATGCACAACAGTAGGGGCTAGCCATGTTGGACACCCTTAGCTGCCATCTGGGGTGCAACAACCTTGGGCTCATGATATCCTACTAGAAATCACATATTAGCTAACATTGGAGTTGTACGCTGTTCTTGCATAACTGAAGATATAGCTAAAAACATAGAGCACGCTGTGTATATGGCAGACGATACCTCCTGGAATACATACATTAGCCGCCCTGCCTATAAAGTAGACCATGATCACGCTTCCACGCTTGTAACCCAGTAACAGCTGTGCCGCTGAAAGAACCATATTTACTGTTTGTACTTAAGCCAATATTCTGTTTGGATGGAGAAGAAATCATCACAGTGCGGTAGCCAAAAAGTTCAATTAATTTCTCAGCAAAAAAAATTCTTTGAAAATCCCAGTAAACAAGTCTTGGATACTTCGATGTAGGTCTAATTGCTCTAGGTAATTATATACATATATTTGCATTTGTAACATTAACATCAGGTGTACAGAACAAATGGCCAAGCGCTACCCAACGTAAATAGCATCTTATAGGACTGTTTATGTAAAGACTAAATTATATATTAGATTATATGGAAACAGTGTTAAATAGTTTACTTTGTATTAGTGTTCAATACTGATACAGCAGTGTCATTATGGCTTTCTTTTCTGTACTCTGGTTAGGTGACTCTGCATGAAGGGTCAACGCCGACATCCTTCACGTCCTTCATGGTCAGGGTCATAGCGTAAGTACTGCAAGTTCTTCTTTTAGGCTCCCTAGAGTAATTATATCCATACATTGTAGCCCCATCCTATAACCACAGATATTACTAGTAAAATGTTCAGGCAGTCATATTGTGCTGATTCATTATTACTGTCTGATTACCATTTTAAACAGTATTTTGCTCCTAGTGGCTCCTTAAACCTTCCATACACTTAAATGGCAGATTGTTTTGCCAATTGTTCATCCAGTAGCACTTTTGGCCGACACGGTGGCTCAGTGGTTAGCCCTACAATCTGGAACCTTATCTTCTTCGACATCATCTGAGACAGCTGCCGGACAATCTGGATCCTTATCTTCTTTGACATCATATGAGGAAGCTGCCGGAAAAGCCAGATCCTTGTCTTCTTCACCAGGTCCTTATCTTCTTTGACGTCATCTGAAACAGCCGCCAGACAAGCCAGATCCTTTTCTCCCTCGACATCATATGAGACAGCTGCCGAACAAGTCAGATTCTTATCTTGTTCAACATCATATGAGGCAGCTGCCGGAAAAGCCAGATCCGTATCTACTTGAACATCATATATGACAGCTGCCAGAAAAGCCAGATCCTTGTCTTCTTTGTCAGATCCTTATTTTCTTCTACATCGTCCGAGAAAGCTGCCAGACAAGCCAGATCCTTTTCTTCTTCAACATTTGAGGGGAAAACATTTTTCCTTGCGAGACTGATACACCAATCTGGCTACCAGTGAGGAGTCTTATAGCCGCAATGCTCCTCTTGGAAATATGTATAATGACTCTCCAGGGAGGAAGGAGAAGAAATCTAGTGCCATCTATTGAAAGTAGCAATCCTAAAAGTCAAAAGTGACTCTTTAACGAGACTTGTCTTTATGCCAGATCAGAACCTTCAGACACAGTGTTTTGGGATGGTTGTCCCTCGTCAGTGCAAAGAATGAGATCTGATCTGGCTGAATGAGAAGCTAAAGGCTGCTTTACACCAGACAATCTATCGTGCGATAGATCGTCGGGGTCACGGTTTTTGTGACGCACATCCAGCATCGCTGGCGATGCCGGCCTGTGTGACACCTCCTAGCGACGCAGTATCGCTCACAAATCGTGAGTCGGTTACTGCTCGCTAGGTTCCATAATATCGTTGAATTTAGTTGACCATCGTTTCCGTGGTAGCACACGCCGCTCCGTGTGACACCACGGGAACGATGAGCAGCTCACCTGCCTCCCGCGGCCGCCGCCGGCTCTATGTGGAAGGAAGGAGGTGGGCGGGATGTTTACGTCCCGCTCATCTCCGCCCCTCCGCTTCTATTGGCTGGCGGCCGTGTGACGTCGCTGTGACGCCGAACGTCCCTCCCACTCCAGGAAGTGGACGTTCGCCGCCCACAGCGAGGTCGCACGAGAGGTAAGTATGTGTGACGGGGGTTACTAACTTTGTGCGACACGGGCAGCGATTTGCCCGTGATGCAAAAAGGACGGGGGCGGGTACGATCGATTGTGAAATCGCACAATCGGTCGTACCGTGTAAAGCAGGCTTTAGACTGAGTCTGAGGGGAAACCATTTCTTCTTGCGGAGACTGACACTTCATTCTGGTATGCCAGTGAGGAGACTTGTAACTGCAATGTTCCTTTGGGAAATATCAAATAATCTCTTCAGGGAAGAAGGAGACAAACTCTAGTGCCATCTATTGAAGGTAGCAATCCTAAAAGTCAAAAGTGGCCCTTTAACGAGCCTTGTCAGCTTCTCATATTTATATATTGTAAATGCTCCTATGAATCCTGATTTGGATCAATACATGTAGATGCAACCCATTTTCAGTTGCTCAGTAGTTGGAAAATCCAAATTAATTGAGGTGTTTGGCCACATAAAGTCTAGAGAACTCAATGCCACATGACTAGTGATGGGCGAGCACTAAAATTCTGGAATGCTTGTTGCTCGATTTGAGTCAGTCAGATATTCGGACAAGCTCAATGTGAGTAACGAGGCTTATGGAAAGTCAATAATTGGCCTGTTCGGGTCTCTGACCACATACAGCCAGCCATAAACAGAACAGTCGGAGGGAGGGCGGGATTTTTTTTGTCACACTACGTCCAAGAACGTTGTTTTATCCTCTGGGAGAGGCATCCAGAGACTGCCACTGGCGCTTCCTGGGGCTGCACACATCATGAAGTGAAGAAAGCCTGTGTTCTGGTCATTTTCTCAAAGACGAAATATCTGAGCAGCCGCGATATTGGACTTAGCACCATGAGTACCAAGGCACGCTAATGCTTGACTGAGTAACGAGCAGTGTCTAGCACGTTTGACCATCACTAATAGATAATCAATTCATTTTCAGGTGACCATATAATGCTTCATTACAGGAGAATAGTACACTTACTTCTATGGTTGGCTTCCAGTTGGTGGACTTTTTGAATTAAAGGAGTTATCAAAATTAAACAATCCCTCTAACTCCTTCTCACGCTGCAGCATCAATATAGATCTAAACATGAACAACGTAATACTTGTGGCACAGGGATGGCATGGCTATATAATATACAATAGGTATCCTAAGACCTCAAATGTGAACTATCATACCCACACTGGTGCCCGAAAATACACCTTGCTCACAAAAAAAGTCCTGCCAAGTTCATTCCAAGGAATATAGTGAAAGAAAGACAAATTATTTATTTTTAGTATTTTTATTGTGTTTTCATTTTAGTGTTTTATCGAGATTTTCTCATCATTTTTAATGGGTGAAATTGCGAACAGCTTCTAAAAACAAGCAATTTTGCAATGTACAGTCCCTGACGGAAGTTCTGTCGCTTATCCAAGAAATGTAAATAAAAGCTTATAACCTGACTTTAAATTCATCCATTGGTTTCATAAATTACTCTTTTGAAAGCTGAAACCCTCCCAAATTTGGTTTAGGTTATGAAAATAAAGTTGCTGCAAAGCTGAAATATTGATCATTTAATGAACACAGAAAGGTAAGATTTTGGCAAGACAAAAGTTTTGTCACCCACAGAAAGTAATGTGAAAGTCAAACAAATAATTAACTTCTAATGCAAAGTATATAATATGTTGCATAACATTGATGAATGAAGTTGTGGCGCTATTAGAGCCATATTTAATATTTTGTGTGACTTCCATGAGCCTGAAGGACTACCTCCATGTGGTTCAACAATAATTCATACAATTTATTGATGAAGTCATCAGGAATAGCAAAGAATGCAGTCTTACATGCCTCCCAGAGTTCATCTAGATTCTTTGGTTTGTCTTCCAAGCTTCCTCTTTCATCCTACCCCAAACATGCTCAATGATGTTCATGTCTGGTGACTGGGCTGGCCAGTCCTCGATCACCTTGATCTTCTTTGTCAGGAGGAACTTTGTTGTAGAGATGGATGTATGAGATGGAGCACCATCCTGCTGCAGAATTTGACCCCTTTTATGATTGGGAATGTAAGAGGTAGCTAATACTTCTTGATATTTTAGGCTATTGATATTGCCTTCCACCTTGCAAATGTTTTGCACACCGCCATATTGAATGTAACCCCAAACCATGATCTTTCCACCACCAAACTTAACTGTTTTCTGGATCCATACGGGCTCCAGTAGCTCTCTTGCAGTATTTGCGGTGGCTGTGGTGTAATTCAACTGAAGATTCATCAGAGAAATCCACCTTCTGCCACTTTTCCAGCGTCCATCTGTTTAGCAGACTGTGGGACTTGGCAAATGCCACACGTTTTTTTTAATTGCCTTTTGTTTAGCGCTGGCTTCTGGGCACTGATTTGACCATGGAAGCCATATTGAGACAGAATCCTACAAACTGTTCTAGTTGACACAGGGACTTGAGGTGACCAGGCCTGTTGGAGCTCGGCTGCAGTGGAAGAGGGTCTGGCTTTGGATTTTCTAACCAACAAACTTCCTCCAGAGCAGTTGTCTTGCTGGGTCTGCTGGACCTGGGCTTGTCAAAAACATCTCCAGTCTCTTCAAATCTTTTTTAATTCTTTGTACTTGATACTTAGACAGATTAAAGGTGCCAGCCACCTCTGCAGTGGCTCTGGTCTTCATTCAGCCTCTTGATAATCAAGGCTTTGGTCGCAGGGTGGATTTTTGGCATGTTGTCAGAGGTCAAGTTGCAGTTGAAGTGAAGGTCTGGGGTGCTGGGTTTCTTTTTATACACACCCACTAATTAACCGATCATTTAGTGAGCACAGGTGAGGATGTAAACTAGGATTGGGTGCATTTTATGACAAGGTGACAAAACCTTTCTCTTGCCAAAATCTGACCTTTTTGTGTTCATTAAATGATCAATATTTCAGCTTTGCAACAACTTTATTTTCATAACCTAAACCAAATTTGGGAGGGTTTCAGCTTTCAAAAAAGTAATTTATGAAACCAATGGATGAATTTAAAGTCAGGTTATAAGCTTTTATTTACATAACATGGATAAGCGACAGAACTTCTGTCAGGGACTGTACTAGGTATTAATAATCCACCAGATTGGAATGGTGAGAATTTTCAATGTTCTTATTTAGTACTCATTGCATAAGTTCTCAGCCACTTCTGTAGTCTACAAGCGGTGGCCGGTCTCATAGTCATGGACTGCAGAATTTACGAGCTCTTTGTAATAGAGCTTGAAAATGCTGCTTTGAAGCTGTACAGATTGCTGTATCCGGCCAGTTTAACTGCTCCTGCAATCTTCAAATGCTGCAATTGAAAAGCAATCAAAACATCCTATCTACACCAAAATAATATTGATAAAAACATTGTCTCAAGGCACAAAAAAAGAGCCATCACACATCTCCATATCTGAATTTTTTTTATGAATTTCAGATTTTTTTTAACCACTTAAATAAAACCAAAACTATGCGTATTGGGTATCTCCGTAAATGTATTGATCTGGAGAATAATACTGCCAGGTCAGTTTTATAATAAAACTAGCTGTATTACCCGGGATAGTAAATAACTATATTTAACTATAACAAAATAAAATAGATTAACAAAAAATTATTTTGCACATAAAAGTCACAAACTAAACAGGCGTCACCACCGAAATCATAATAACTCACATATAAGCTGTCCTACGCTAACAATGTCCTTTGTTGCCTATAGCAACTAATCAGATCTCCTTGACCTCTAACAAAATAGAAGCACAGCTGTGATTGGTTGTGATAGGTCACCCGATAAATATCCAAGGTAACTATCAAAACAGCCAATATATTACCTCAAACATCCAGTTTCTGCGTGTGTCTCTTTCTGTGTGTGTGTCTCTTTAGGTGTCTCTTTTGGTGTGTGTCTATTTCGATGTGTGTCTCTTTCTGTCTGTGTGTGTCTCTGTCGCTTTCGGTGGGTGTTTCTTTCAGTGTATGTGTGTGTCTCTTTCTGTGTGTGTCTTTTTCTGTGTGTGTCTCTTTCTGTGTGTGACTCTTTCTGTGTGTGTCTCTTCCTGTCTTTCTGTGTGTCTCTTTCTGTATGTGTCTTTTTATGGGTGTGTGTGTGTGTATCTCTTTCTATGTGTGTCTGGGTCTCTGTGTGTGTGTGTGTGTTTCTTTCTCTGTCCATAATAGGAGTCGATAATAACAGATCCATTCCCAGCTCCTTTGACTTTAATGTAAGAAGTTTTTTTTGGTGAATAACTAAAATGTGGGGTTGCATTTTCCCCTCAAAACATAGTCTATGACGTTCCCTGAGTCACATGGGGTGTCTGTGCAAAATTTCATGATTGTTACTGTGACGGTACGGATTCCTTTAGCGGACACATACACACACACATACACACACACACACACACACACACACATACACACATACACACACACACATACACACACACACATACACACACACACATACACACACACACATACACACACACACAGACACACATACACACACATACACACATACACACACACACACACACACACACATACACATACACACATATACACATACACATACACACACACATACACATACACACATATACACATACACATACACACATATACACATACACACATACACACATATACACATACACACATACACACACACACACATACACACATACACATATACACACACACACATACACACACACACACATACACACACACACATACACACATACACACACACACACACACAGATATACACACACACACATATACACACACACACATATACACACACACATACACACGCTGAGCTTTATATATGAGATGATACATGACTCACATGGCGATATTGATGGAAAACTTAAAAAGTTTCGGCTCTTGGAACGTGGAGGAAAAACTTAAAGATCAAAAACCAAAAAAAAACCAATAGACTCTTTAACCCCTTAACGAGTAATGACGGAGATAGCATCTCCTGAGCGGGTGCCAGTTCTAGGTTATGACGTACAATGTACATCATGGCTTTAAATTAAAAACACAAAGTTGCAGGGTCTTTCAGGGATTTCCAGCAGCTTCACGTGTAAACTAAGAAGAGAGATAGGGATAAAGTAGCAAGAAAATATGTTTGTAGCAATCCATGGAAGGATTTTATAGAAAACGCTCCACTATCAGGTAACATAAAGATGATGCTTAAATGAAATTGAATTATACAAGGAAATTAAATTACGAAGAAAACGAAAACGATAAGTCTCGCTTCTGGTTAAGTTAGTTAGGAGAATTTACAGTAACCTCTTCCCCAGGCGGCTGCTGAAGAGCCATTTTTTTTTTCCAAACATTTTAGCTAAACCTATCTTGTGTAATTTGAATGATTGCCTACCCACGGATAGCCTGTAATTATCATTAAAGGCCCATTGTGCTATCGGTGATTACATGTAGCCTTTCTGTGTCAAGCTCCCATAAGAGAGCTGTTTATATTTACTAATCATAGCTCAAGAGGGAAATGGAAGACCCCATTGACTGCAATGCTTTTTATAGATGCACAGATATATTGATTTATTATACAGAATCGCTTAGCCAAGACTTAAAACAGTGATTAGCACTTGAGAAGAATATGTTGCACGTTTTGACATATGTCATAGGAAAAAAATGCATTTTCATGATGTATTGTTGAATTTTGTGCTATACATCACAATAAGCAAATTCTTACCATAACATAGGTTTAATGTACAACACACGACTAGGCGAGAAACAATACTATACACTGTTATACATAATATAAATTGCTGTATTGTGACATTGCAAAGGCAAATGAATGACTGTGTAATACATGTATGGGCCAGACGCTGCTCTCCATATTGGCTGAAAAAGTGGGTGGGCTTCTGCATCATGATGCCCATATGTATAACGAAGAATGAGGTCTCACGGCTTGGTCTTATTTATGTAAAAATGATGTAAAATATCACACATGGGCTTCCAAAACACTATGCTGCTATGTTATTTCAATGCCTAGTAAATGCTTCATTAAAAGCTGCTTTCAACTGCTGCTCTTCAAAAATATGTACACCATAATCAAGCTGTTATGGGTTAGTAGATGGAACTGGGACTACCAGGCTGACCCTAAGTCTGTGAGCCCTGCGCTGTCCCTTATCCCGACAGTAGACCTGACGGTGGTCCAGGTCGAGCCACCATCTTAGACCTATCTCTTGTTCAGGCCTTAACAACTAATTACCAGCACCCAGGGGAATTACCCCAATGGGGCTCAGCAAACTACCAAAACAGAAACAAATGCGGGTAACAAAAGCCTATAACACCAATACTGTGCACAAGGGAATATCCATGGATTAAGGTAAGGGTAGGGTGTAACAAAAGCCAGTAGAAGAAGCCACTTAACTTGCACTAATCACAGTAAAATGCACAGCAGCAGCAGAAGCAGCAGCAGAAGCAGAAGCAGAAGCAGCAGAAACAGCAGAAGCAGCAGCAGCAGCAGAAGCAGAAGCAGCAGCCACTTCCTGTCTGCTCCAGGTTAGCTCTCAAAATGAATTGAATAACCACCCAGGTGTCCAGGAAGTAGAAGGACTAAATACAGCCTGGAAATGCTCAATTGGAGGCAGCTGAGCAAGTCTGCTGCAGAACTAGGGAAGGGATTAACCCTAAAATGCCCAAAGGAAAAAAAAAGGCAATGTTTAATTGTGCATGGTTTCAGTTGGTAATTGAGAACTTTGATACTGAGTCTGTCCTTGTACACGTGACACAAGCAGTCTGTGAACAGGACTTTCCATGTGTGAGCATATGGGGTTGGAAGGAAATGGGCTCAGACAGAGGAATTCCCATACACAGATTGATTAAATATATTATTATTATTAAAATATTAAATATAATAGACAATCTTTGGTGAGCATCAGATAAAAGCAGCTTCTTAAAGAGCATGTACTTTGAAAAAGCAGTTATAATGTTTCGAAGAGAAGAAAACAAAGCTAAGTAATAAAGTGTATAATTTTGCAATGCCTTGAGGATAATTAAATTAAAAGTTTATTCACACTTTAAATAGTTGATGGCTGCAATTCTGGCTTCAGAAACCTCTTTAAAAATCTGCTGTTATTTTTCAAGGGGTGGCAGTAGTCACAGCTAGAGATGGGCAGATCCGTGGAAGTTTGGTTCAGCCGGACTTTAAATTAGGATTAGTGATGATCGAATACTTCGATTATTCGGCTTTGCGAATATTTTCCGAATACCTCGCCGCTATTCAACTATTCGCGAATATTTGGTGCGCATGTAAGTCTATGCGAAACCCGAATAACAACTATTCGGAACTCTTCGGGCTTCCCATAGACTTACATTGTGCATTGAATAGTCGAATAGAGGCGAGGTATTCAGAAAATATTCACGAAGCCGAATAATCGAAGTATTTGATCATCCCTAATTAATATCGGTTTGGTACCAAACTCGACCTGAACCCCAATGGAAGTCACTAATTGAGCAGATCAGGTGTCCGCACACATGCAGCCAGCTATAAACATATCACTTCCGGAAGTGGATGGGCAGGGTTTTTCCTTTTTTTTTTTTCCCAATTATGTTGTTGTTACCCCCAGTGCGAGCCGATCAAACACTGCCAGCGGCTCGCACTAGGCTGAGCACCGAACGTACCCGAGCACAACGATGCTTGCGCGAGTGGTTTGCATACGTAAAGAACCCGAACTCTGAATCTGAGCTCTGTTTTTTTTTTGCAAAGTCTGTGTTTGGAACGAACATCAAACACTAAACCTCAGGTTCACTCACCTCTAGCCACAGCAAAATCCAAAACTTATAGGGGCTACACATTTCTCATGGTGGCCTTGGTCATAATCACTTGAAAGAACATAAGATGGCTTCATTCTTCATTTTTGCTACTACTGAAGCTACCTTACACTTGTTGACTCCATCAAATTCCAGCTGATAACTTCTGATGCCAAACAAGATCATACGTAATGTGTATATATAGACTAAAGACAAAATTAGATTCACCTCCGGAAACAAGTAACACTCCAGACTGACTAAGACGCACCCATCGATGATATACAGCACATATGGTGTTTACCCGAGATTCACATCATAGGATGATCGTCAATATGGTGATTTAGACAAAAGTGAGCAGCCACCTGAAATGATGTCGATCATGGGAACATCTGCTGTTGCTGTATACATTAGGGACGTGTCAAATTACCGGAAATGCTGGAAGATTTATGAACTGATTATACATAGTAAAACTGATTACCCAACCAGAGCTAGAGAAACAAACAGCGCAAATAATAGCTTTAAAGGTTCCCGCTGGATTTATAAAAAATTCTTATCTGATATTTTCAAAATTTCAATGAAAATGAAGAGTTTTATGTATTTCAGTATTGTATATCTGCTTTTAGAACAGATTTACTTGAGCTCATTCGCTAAATTTACTTATTTATAGAACCAATTATTTCCCCCAAAAGTCGAAATAAGAGGTAGTTTATTTGTCAATGTTAGGGTAAGTTTGTAGTAAAGAAAAGTGTCCAGTTACTTAAAGGGGATTTCTAGCTAATAATTATTTTTTCAGAAAAAGTCTGTATATCATAAAACAAGCAAAGACATGGATAGTGCATTCATCACAATCCTCCCCAGCCCTTATTCCAAAACTTTCTGGGTCCTTTTGCTCATTACTTCCTAGTGCCACCCAACAGAAAGGAAATGGCAACTTAGCCAATCACTGGCTGGAGCAGATCAAAGATCCTACGAGTGATTCATTTCCTGTGTATCAAAAAGGAACAGGAAATAGAGATGAGGTGGAGTCAAGAAACATTGAAAAGAGAAAAGTCAGAAATAAGTGTAGAGCCAACGTTCCTCCACCGCTCTCCCTCCTCCCTCCTGGGACGCCCACTTACTCACCACCAGGGCGGGCCCGCACCACGTTACACAGCTTCCTTGTGGTCCTCTACGTGGGTGTGTCCCACTTCTCTCCCTCGGGACCTGTGCACGCTGCATAGGCCCTCTGGGAGTGGTCCCACGGTGTTCGCGCACCAGTGTGTCATTTCCTGGAAGTGCCTCTCAGCTTATGACTGAGAGGCAGTGAGTACTCAAGGCACTCTCCCACCAGGGCAGGTGCCTGATCAATGTTATTAGTTAGTTAGTGGTTTGTTCCCTAGCCAGTTAGTTTTCAGGTCTCTGTGTGTCTCTGTTATAGAGTACAGTATCTGTTTCCTGTCTCCTGGTCCTATTGGTACCCTGTGTCCGTCCACCTGGGCTGCACCATCTGACTCAGCTACCTGGAGGTCTGTGCTATACTAGAGACTGTGTTCGTCCAACCCAACCCTACTATCTGCCTTGGCTGCCCCGGAAGTCCCAAGTATACTTGAGACAGTGGCCATCCACACCGGCCATGCCACCTGTCTCCTTGAACATCCATAGTCCCGGCTACACTAGTAACTATGTCCATTTGTCCCTGTGTCCGTTCCTGCCCTGAGGGTCAGCTGCCACAGTCCCAGCTCTCAGCCACTGCCCTGGGAGTGCCACCTGGTGTCTGCCTCTAGGTGGGCACTTATACAAGCTCCTCTTACTAAAGGGTCCAGTGGGTCCACTCCTGCTCACCGCTTTACCATCTCCTGTGGCGAGCATTATAATTGGTGGTTTATGTCTTCTTTTTTGTTTATTTTTTATGCAAAAGTATAAAATACAATATACAAAAGGTAGTTTATTCAACAAGTAGATCAAGTTTATTAAATCAAATTTAAAAGAGACAGGAACCACATACTTTTAAAACCAATTGCAACTACCCAGCAAATTTACAGTCACATATAAATAATGTGTGCTGGAAAAATGGCACTGAAAGCTCCAAAATGCAAAGACCCACAATAAAATGTTAAGAAAGTCTCTAAAAGACTAGAAAGTAAAATCATCATAAATAATGAATTGCTAAAACAGTGTATATATGATAGTGCTACAGTAAAAAAGCATGACAAATTATTTAATACCAACTAAAATGTTACATAGAGCCAATATAACAGTTTTTTCTGCTGTGGAGTCAAGGAATGGTCATGTCTGTAACCCAATCAACCTTCATCAAGGGTGGTTTATTAAATGTGGGTGATATCTTATACAAGATGATATCTTAATTATGTGGCACCCAGTGGTCCGGTTGCCACAGTAGCGTTGCTCTCCTCACAAAGGGTAAAGTTATGCCACAAAGTAAAAAAGGGGTCCGCCACGCTAGGTAGCACCAGCAGTCAACACTTTCCTAACTCCAGACCAGAAGGGGGAGCTCAAGAACCCGGTTTAAGGGGAGCTTCCCTATACATTCAGGCCTGGGGAGGGGTCAGAAACAGGGAAGAGGAGAGCAGAGCAGAATCAAGCAGACAGTCTCTGGAGAAAGAGACTGGGGGGCGAAGCAGGAACAGAGCTCGCCCCAGAGCAGAGCGCTACGAACAGGACACCGGAGTCCTTGGTTGTCCGGGTACTGAAGGCCCGGCAGCTGAATCCAGAGGGCAGGAGACTGCATGTCTTCTGGCCACGCAAAATGCCCAGGGCACAGCAGCATACTAGAGCCCAGAGTCGCTAACAGAAGAACAGCACCTGTAAAAGGCTCGCATCGCCTGCTATACGTGGGAGAAACAATACCAACACCAGATAGAGGGCTGCAGTATAGCTTTAATCAGCAGGGACCTACACAGGACAGCGCAAAAGAAAGGCCTCCAAAAAAACCTGACACGATGGATCCCAAATTGCTTCCAGGCTGCCTGCAGCTATGTTACCATCCGAACTAGTTTCTCTGGCCTGCACTATTCACTACAAAGTAAAAAGGTAAAGGAAATTGTGGCCCCTGTGTCGTCCAGTGATTGGCTGCATCTTCGGTCCTGCACCCTAATTCCTCCATCATAGACAATACCGGTTGCCCTTAGGCCCTGCTCCACCTGTGGGGAGCTGTACCATCATTGCTGCATCAGCACCTGCCCCAGTAGTCCCATCCAGCAGCATCGGCCATACATTGCCGAATACCACAGGTGGCGTCTCGACTCATCCCCTGTAAATATCCCTCATTTAAAAGTCACCGTCCGGGTCATGGAGTCGTGACCTGCCGCCGTGACTTCCCAACAAAACCGGCCCGGTCCCAAGTGCCCTACAACCCTGGTGGGCGTGTCAGTTTACATTTGATATAAAAGCCTACACACTTCTGGTGGTAAAAAAAATCCTACCAAGCAGAATCATTTCAGAACTTTATCCAACGTTAATGTCACCCATAACTTGTAAAAATCAATTGAAAAAACAACCTGAAGTCTTTTTGGGTGGAAAAAGAAAAATAAACTAAAATGTGGTTGCATAAATATTCACACCCTCAAATTATTACTTTATTGCAATCCCTTTTGAATTTTCGAAAGTATTCAATGTGTTTGAGTAGGAGTCTATCAGCAAGGCACATGTAGAATTGGTGATCTATGGCCACTCTTCCTTGCAGTGGTTCCACATCTGTCAGAATATGAAGGCATCTACATAGTACTGTGCCCTCTAGAGGTCACCTACAGACTTTTACTTGGATTCAGATTTCGGCTTGGGTTGGGCCAATCCAAAACGTTGATCTTCTTCTGGGGTGACCATTCATTTGTTGATGTGGTGGTGTGCTTAGGGTTGTTTTAATATTTGTTTTCTTTTTATTGGTGTTGCATTCACAATTATTCAACTCTCTTTGAGTTCAATGCTAGCTGTATAAATTCATATACAGTTCTGCATGCAGCATGGAATATACAGAGATCCCCAATATCACATATTTATATACAAATACAGAATAATGGACGTTCCAATTATGGTAGAATAATATTAATTAATCTTTACTAAACTAGTACACTATGATAAATAGTCTCTCGCTACCATACAACAGAGCAGAAAATGACTGCCCATCTCACTCGGACGTTGTCCTGGGAAAGATGTCTGTCTCTGTCTTCAGTCCTTGGTATTCTGGCTTTCATACTTGACTGCGTAGTCTAGTTCCCCTTTAGAAGTGATTCCACCTTCAGTGCTTGCCCTCGTTTTCTGGTCTTCTCCTGATGGTGATGTTCGGTGTTCGTCTTCAGGTTCCTTGGGGAAGAAATGGTATGTTTAGACTTCGGGTTCCTCGGGTGACAGAATTCGGTGTTCAGTCTTCAGGTTCCTTGGATGTGTCATGTTGTACTACCGGGGGCACTGAGAAACACTGGAGAAGCTGTTTCTAGATGCAGTTAGCAGACTAACCACTAGATTTTGTAAGAGCAAAAGAATAGTCAGCAGGACGAGTCAGTAGTGGGATGCCAAGTCAAAACCAGGGGAGAAGCAAATCATGGTCAGGTGCTAGCCATAGGTCGGAAACCAGGAAGTAATGACAAAGACAGAAGGGAGAAGCGGAGCCGAAGTCAGGTACAACAAAGCAAGGTCAGAGGTCAGGAGATCAGAGCTACAAACAGGAATGGGAGAGACACGGGACGGGACCAGGAAGTCAGGAGGAGCTGACAAAACAGACGGTACATGGAGATGCAGGAACAGGAGAGACATGGGATGGGACCGGGATGTTAGAAGGAGCTGGGCAGACAGAAGGTACAGAGAGATGCAGGAACAGGAGAGACATGGGATTGGATCGGGAAGTTAGAAGGAGCTGGGCAGACAGATGGCACAGGGGAGCTCAGGTCAGGATGATAACTGGGAGGTAGGACGGATCAGGTAACACTCATTCGAGCCAGACTTACATGCTGCAGAGCAGGAACTATTACTGGCGGTGTTCCAGAAACAGCAGCACAAAGATATAACGGCCTGACCACCGAGATGAGGCAGGTTGGAATAAGCCTCTCCCATGACCTGTAATCTTGGGGAGAGATACATGCAATAGCTCAGCGGTGCCTGAGCCTGTCACAGATCATGACAGGATCACTGTGGAACTTAGGTTTTCCCTTTTGTCTGAGCTTACTTCCAGATGCTTTCACTGCAGACTACACGGGCTCACTTTGCGTTGTTTATGTCCGTTCCCCAAGTAGTATTGGTGTTAACTCTGCCTTCCAGTTGCCTGTTTAGCCTTTTATACTTTGCAACTGTGCCACAGTTGACAGCTCACTCAGCTCTCCCAGCTAATCCATCCCTTGAGGAAACACACTTCCTACTCGTGAGTTCCGCTTAGCTCTGATTCCCCAGCAGTGGAAGATGTAAGCCTTCAAACATCATAGAACATGGAATATGGATATCTTCTCTTGGCCACCTCCTTACACAGCCATGATAAGATTATATTTTTATGTTTAATTCCATCTGAGGTTGAAAGAGTGGATTTTTACTATTCATCTGTTATTGCATTTATTACAAATAAATGAATTAATTATGTTGGGTAAAGCTTTTTACTAGTTTAAATGAGAGGCATAAATCTAATTAAATTATTAAAAGTGAATATTTGTATTCCTTTTGCATATTTCTCTAAAACAGGTACATTTTCATTTGATCATGTTTATCTTATTAAAATTCTGTTTTCTATGCAATTATTAAACTGATGTAAATTATTCATTAAAAATAAAAAAAGAATAAAGTAAAATACTAGACTATAAAATACTATAAAAAAGGATAATAAATAGGGATGATCGAATACCTCAAATATTCGGCTTTGCGAATATTTGCCGAATAGGTCGCCGCTATTCGACTATTCGCGAATATTCGATGCGCAATGTAAGTCTATGGGAAACCCGAATAACAATTATTTGGAACTATTCGGGCTTCCCATAGATTTAGGGTGGCTTTACACGCTACGAGATCACTAGCCGATGCTAGCGATGGCGAGCGTGATAGCACCCGCCCCTATCGTTATGCCGATATGTGAAGATCGCTGCCGTAGCGAACATTATCGCTACAGCAGCGTCATACGTACTTAACTGCTCGACGACGTCGCTGTGACCAGCGATCCGCTTCCTTTCTAAGGGGGGAGGTTCGCTCGGCGTCACAGCGACGTCACTAAGCGGCCGCCCAATCAAAGCTGAGGGGCGGAGATGAGCGGGACAAACATCCCGCCCACCTTCTTCCTTCCTCATTGCTGGCGTGTAGCAGGTAAGGAGAGGTTCCTCGTTCCTGCGGTGTCGCATGTAGCGATGTATGCTGCCGCAGGGACGAGGATCAACTTCGCCCAAGCGACAGCAGTGATAATTGGGAGAGTACCCCCATGTCCACAAGGAGCGATTTTGGACGTTTTTGCAATGATCCAAAATCGCTCCTAGGAGTCACACACAACGAGATCGCTACAGCGGCCGGATGTGCATCACAAAATCCCTGACCCCAACGAGATCGCTGTAGCGATCTCGTAGCGTGTAAATCACGCTTTACATTGCGCATCGAATATCCACATAGCGGTGACCTATTCGTCGGATATTCGCGAAGTCGAATATTTGAGGTATTCGATCATCCCTAATAATAAAGATAAAAATAAATGAAGAAAATATTTATAACTTGAAAGAGGATATGTTAAAGGCAACAGTAATGTAAATTTGTATCTGGTGTAAATACCGCTGTTCTCTTAAATATTCTGGAGGGTTTTTGTTGTTTCAACTATTCTCCGTTTTTCATATATGGCTCTTTCTTCCCTGAATGTGAATCTTGTCCTCTTAGCCAAGTGGGTGTGGTCTTCAACCGTTCATTATTTTAACCCCTTTACCACCTGTCAATTTTCCTCCCCTTTTTTCAAGAGCCATAATTGTATTATTCTATCAATATTGTCATATGAGGGCTTGTTTATTTGCAGGACGAGTTGTACTTTTGAGTGACACCATTCATTCCACCACATTACATACAGTATTGTATTGAAAAACAGGGAAAAAAATCCAGCTGCGGTGAAACCTGCAGTGTTCTCCTTTCTTGGGATCTGGGGCTCATTGACTGCTTATATTTTGTCAGGGCCAGGTGGAAGGGCAGACCCAGGAGGTGGATCCACTGGGCCGAACTCCTAGATGGTGGTAAGGGGTCCGGTAGCTGGAGCACTATAGGCAGCAGAACAGTCCGTGCACAGGAGTATAACGGAGAAGTCCCTGGGACTACGGAGTCACTGGTGGTAGTCCGGGTGACGCAGCTCAGGTTCGGAAGCCGAGAAGATGTCAGGCGGGGTCCGGAAGCTTTGGAGCGAGATGACAGGTCACCGCAGGGATCCGAGATGGTACGGACTGTCAGGATGGCAGATGGACTGCGTTCGGGGTTCGGGATTCGGTCTGGACCGGATGGCGAGGCAGGCACGGCTCTACAAGAGAGATAGGTGAGTATATACACATATACACCAGGAGACCTGACTCCTAGCTTAAGAAACACGAAGATCAGGCCACGCCCCCTTGGACATAAACCCCCTTTATACCCTGTACCTGTTTTGCATCATTTCCTGTTAATGGACGCTGGCCCTTTAAGAAAGGGTCAATGACCGCGCGCGCGCCCTAATGCGCATGCGCGCGGCCCGAGTGCCAGAAGCCAGAGCAGGAAGCTGCGAGGAGGAAGCAGCAGGGCCAGGATGGGGCTGTGAAGCCGACGGACGCCGGGTGCGGGGACCAGGACGCTGGGGACGCGCTGGCAAGGGGTGCTGGAGAGCGGGGAGCGGCGGTGACCGGACCAAGGAACCGGGAAGCGAGACGGGGGACCCGGGGAGCGTGACAGGTGAGCCGGAGGGCAGCACAGGGGACCCGGGGAGCGTGACATATTTTGAGTATTGAGCTGATGCTTTTAATTATACCATTTTGGGTTAGTTGCAATGTTTTGATCACCTGTGATTGATTTTTAATGCAATGTTGCAGTGCCCCCTGTGATTGCATTTTAATGCAATGTTGCAGTGTCCCAAAAACTGTAATTCTGTAATTTTGAATATTTTTCCCACTTCTCCCTTTACCGATCAGGTTAATTGACTTTAAATTTTGATAACGGTGGGCAAAAGAAAGGTGCATGGAACTTTGAGGGTTATTTTATTTTTTAATATTTTTAAAAACTTTTTCTTTAAACTTTTTATTGATTTTATTTATCCCCTTAGAGCACTTTATGCCTGTACTATTCAATTGTTTCTCCTGATCAGAGTGATGCTTCAGCACTCTTCTGATCAGCAGAAATATTGATCTCCTGTGAATGCCGGCGCTCTGCATTCATAGGAAGTGAATCATGGCAGCGGCAGAGGTCATTAGCTGTAATCACAACCCATTGGCGCCATGTGGTCCCCGCCGGAACGCATTCAATAGCGCTGTCAGAGTTTGACAGCGTGATCTAACTAGTTAACAGGCTTGAGTGGATCAGAGATCAGAGCTGCACATGTCTCATATCTATGGATGGGGAATAATGCGCTGCTGCCTTTCAACAAACTTTATTCAGCATGCGAGCATCATCCGAACTCCAAACTTGGACACTTACTTTTGTGAAAAGTCCATGTTCGAGATCAAGCCCTGGACACCAGGCGTCCGGTACAAAGACCAAGCTTTACGGTTCGGGTTTGCCAATCCCTAGTATGGTTACAAAACACTGACAAGTGAAATTATAATAATCTTTATTTCTATAGCGCCAACATATTCCTCAGCGCTTTACAATTCAGAGGTTCTTATGCAAGCAACAGTTATAGAAGATATAATAATTAGGGCAAAAATAAAGACAACCCTGCTCATTACAGCTTACAATCTACAATGGGGTCAGGTGGGGGTGACACAAGGTTCCAGTGCTTATTTACAACAACAGTCAAACCATCTCAAAGAAATGGGGGATAGATAAAGGCTGCATGAACCTGTCAGCAGCCAATCTTTGTAATGCTTTTGGGTGCGGTGAAGTTTGACAGAGAATTATGTTCAGAGAAATATTGGAGGGGTTCTATGTGAGTTGAATTCGATTAGGTAGTGTGATAGGCCATCCTAAAAAGATGTCTGAAGCTGAATAAGTTGTAGTTCATCCTAGTCTCTTGGGGTAGAGCATTCCACAGGATTGGTGCAGCTCGTAATAAGTTTTGAAGCTGAGAGTGTGAGGTTTGGATTAGTGTGGATGTTAGTCAAAAGTCCTTGGTGGAGGGTAGAGAATGGGCAGGGTGATAGACAGAGAGAAGGGTAGAGATGTAGGGGGCTGTTGCACTGTGGAGAGCTTTGGTGGTGAGAACAAGCAGTTTGAATTGGATCCTATGATATATGGGCAGCCAGTGCAATGACTGGCACAGAGCAGAAGCATCTGAGTAATGGTTAGCCAGATACGTGACCCTGGCTGCAGCATTAAGGATGGACTGTAGAGGAGAGAGTCTAGTGAGGGGGAGACCAATTAATAGAGAATTACAGTAGTCAAGGCGAGAGTGGATGAGGGCCACGGAGAGGGTTTTTGTAGTCTCCATGGTGAGAAAGGGATGGATTCTAGAGATGTTCTTGAGGTGCATGCGACAGGAGCGGGCAAGAGATTGTGTCACGGGCGGCGGGGCGCTGCGCTCACCACGCTCGGGTCCGGCGTTGCTGCTCGGTGGCTCGAGCGGTGGGCCGGATCCGGGGACTCGAGCGGCGCTTCTCGCCCGTGAGTGAAAGGGGGTAGTTTGGTTTGGGGATTTGGTCCGTGACGCCACCCACGGGTTGTGGTGAGGTTGGGCACCATCGCTGCTATTGACAGGGATCCCGGGAGCGATGGTAGGGAGCAGCTGGGATGTTGTTTCCCCCCTCCGTGGGTAGGGGTTGGTGGTCCCGGGGCCCGGTGAGGTGACGGGGAGACAGGGCCGGCAAGGTGCAGGGTCGCGGGGACTGTGCAGCGCGGTGCCGGAAGGCACGGTTGTACTCACTCAGCCACAAATGTACGCAAAGTCTCTGGTAAACCAAATGGCTGGATGGACGGGTCCCGCAGCCGGCTGCTGTGGCTTCTCCCGGACAGTTGGTGGTGGCTGCCTTTCCCTGCACCTTTTGTGGATGTTTGGTCCCGGTGGCTTCCCACCGGTAACCCGCTCCCCAGCGTGTGTATGTGCCGGAGGAGCCCTTTTGCCCGCAGGCTCTGGCCCTTGGAACTCTAGCTGTGGCGGTAGCTGTATTTCCTTTTGTTGGTTGGATGGTTGCCTTCAATCGGGTCTTGGCTGTTAGGAAACCCCTGGGGTTCTGGCCACTGACGGATTGGACTTATTTAACGGCGACTCCAAGCCTGGTCGGGGTCCGCAGGCCCTGCCGGTTTGTGCTGGCTTCACTTCGCTCCCCGGTTCGGTACCGGCGGGCCACCGCCCGACCCCGGTCCTACAGTTCCGCGTTGATCTGCCTCTCCTGCAGATGGCCACCACCGTCTGCCAACCTTGCTCTCGGTGCCCGGGCCACGTACCCGAACACAGTCAGTTTGCTCCTCTACTACCACTTTACTCCTCACTCTTCCACTTCCCTAACTGATCTCTCTCTGATCTCAACTGACTTCCTTTTCCCGCCTCCAGGACTGTGAACTCCTCAGTGGGTGGGGCCAACCGCCTGGCTCCACCCCACCTGCTGTGGACATCAGCCCCTGGAGGGAGGCAACAAGGATTTTGTGTCTGGCTGATGTGCCTATCTCGGGGTGGGGGTGCATGTTGTAGTACCTGTGATGACCTGGCTAGTCCAGGGCGCCACAATTGTATATAGGATGTAAAGGATCAGTGTCAAGCATAACACCCATACAGCGAACCTGTAGCCTAGGAATTCTCGTGGTGCTTCACACAGATACCCAGATGTCATTTAAGAAATTTGAAAGAAGATATTTCATCATTCTTAGTCTTAGGAGGGTTTAAGTATTCAATAAAACAGACATAGCTTATACATCCTCGTTAAAAAGCACAGAAATGGGAGGACCGATTTTTGTCGTTTTCTACCATCATGACCCTGTCTATCATTACATTCCTGACGCTTAATATTGTAAAAAGTAAACGGGTATATTACCGTGCTGCCACCAGAATTGATAATTAATGTTGAGTTTATTTGTTTCAAGTCGACGCATTTCTAGGAGCTACATCCCCTTCTTCAGGACCAAAGAAATACAACATATCAAGTTATGCTGTATATCTTTGGTCCTGAGGAAGGGGACGTAGCTCCCAGAAATGGATCGACCTGAAATAAATAAACTCAACATTAATTATCCATTCTGGTGGTTTACTTTTGTCAATATTGAGAACTTCCACATGGGTACTGCGGCAGCCACCATCATCTCTTCAGGCTTACAGAGGGGTTATGCCTTTCACAACCCTGCCAGGTGAGTGTCTCCTCATTTGCACCTCACTTTTTAACCAGTTAAGACCCTATTGCGCTCTTCATTATTATAGTAAATTCCTGATCCAGATAACGAAGAATGAAATTAGTTTTATGTTCCTTCTAGTCTTGCATTCTTTTGATCTGTAGGAAGACTAAAGGGTTAAAGAGGTGGTTCACCCATTTTCATTATTGGCCACATCGATATTATGTTGAGAAACAAGGTTTCTCTCAAATACCTTGTGTTGCCAATAGTGCCTGTGATCAGTGCTATTGTGCTCCGCTCACCCCTTTCGTGTGACCCACGGGCTCTCTGACCTCTGGGATCCAGTGATGTCAGGTCAACTCCCTGTTGACCTGACATCACAGTGGCCCCATGAGTCACTGGGCTGTGTGTGGCATTTCACCACTCGTCACAGCCCAGCGCCACTCCTGCTTGCGCCCTCTGCAGTGGGAGCCCAGAGACGCTGGGCTGTGACGCTGGGATGCGACGAGTGGTGATACGCCGCCCACAGCCCATTCAGGAAGACTGCGGCCCGCCTCAGTTGACGTGACATCACCTGACATCAGAGGTCACGGAGCACAAGGGTCACGCAAAGGGGGTGGGCGGATCGCAATAGCACCACTCACAGGCACTATTGGCAACACAAGGTATTTGAGAGAAACCTTGTTTCTCAACATAATATCAATGTGGCCAATAATGAAAAGAGGTGAACCACCCCTTTAAGGAAATTGTGCTTCTGGTACTAGAAATGTTTCATCCACCATAGAGGAGCCAAGGTGCAACCTATAGACGGTTGTGGCGCTGTTTCTGGAAAAAAAACGCACCCATGTTTTCTCCTTAACCAATACAGCTTCTGTAAGGAGTAAAATGCTCTTTTAACTACATCTCTTTTCTCTTCACCTCTGCCTGCTGAGCATTATGGTACTACATCAGTTAGCGAACCACAATTACAGTAGAATTTTATACTTTTTTTTATTGCCATTGCAACCATTACATCTAATGAGCAAAAGTTATAATCAAAGTTAACAGTGTAGTAGCTGATATTTAGGGGCCGCAATACTGGAAATGATATTGCTTTCTCTTTTCATTGCTGCTTCTCATTACCAAGCTGGTGTTTTATTAGATGTTGTAGTTAACTTGAATAGCCGTGTTTAATGCCACCAAAATAGCCGCTTTTCCTTATTAAAATGAATACAGGAGCCGATCGAGGCAATATCAAAATTACCTGTGATGTGGAAAGTAACGCTGTGTTAAATTGAGCTCTTATAAGCTACAGTATGTGTTATCAAGACATGCGAAAGAAAGGAAGCAAGTGTACTGATCCTTCAATAACAGGCGGGAGAGGTTTCTACATGGATGTCGAATTACAGAGTAGTTGGTTATCTCAAGTAATTCTGATTAATATTAAAGCTAAAATCTATCTACTGTATCTGTCTATTTGTAAGGGGGTTTTGGGCCCGTGTGCCCCACCCTGAAGACATCAATATAGAACAATAATGTAACTGGTGTTGATGTGTATATTGTGTTTAAGCTTGGCTTGCAGATATGGCTATCTGGTGGCCGGTTTTAGGTACTGCTCCTTAACAAGGTATTGGAGATCGTCTAGTGACAGGGACAGTGAGAGAGCAAATAGTTAAGAGGAGAGGGAGGAGCCAGCTACAGGGGACAGCTGGGTTCGAGACAATTCAAAAGAGTTGAGTGAGTGAAGAACCGGGAGTGTGTAAGCTAGCTAAATACCGCAGGTCCAGAGAGTGGGTGGCTGTGTCAAGGCCAAACAATAGTAAAGACTCTAATACAGGATGGGATAGTGGAATACCCCTACCCCACCGTAGTGAGTGCCAGATCTCAACTTGGGCAACTCAGGGCGTGACTGTTTCCAGCGGTACTAGTTTTATAGCGGAGGCCTGACATAGATTTGGGCAATCATGTTGGCATGGAGGAACCCAGTAGACTAGCTTTGTCCAATGGACGTTGTGGCGCCCCTGTCCTGGTCAGGCACCACAGAGTATTGCACCCATGCGGGGACAATGCCTCCAGGTAATCTCCAAAGGCCAGGATGAGGTGCACACACAAACACATAGTGACCAGGTCTCCCACATCACTAGAGGGGACCCTTGGGTAGCCAGTAGGGGTTAACTTTCAATTCCCAGCAAGGGGTGTGCTCCGAGGCTGGTTGCTAGGAAGCAGGGCAGGGAGGAAGTGAGGAAAGTGGGGAGCTGAAGGTTGAGGTGCGTGGAAGGGAGCAGAGGGGCTCTCGTGTAAGACAGGTCCTGAGGAGTGCAGTAGCTGAAAGCGGGGGAAAAAGGGCACCGTGGGTCGGCCTGAAAGACATCCAGAGAGAGGGGTGGCTGAGTACGGAGATCCTGGTATCCGAGCACGCAAGGGGAAACAGATCCCCAGTACGGGCAGCAAATCATCCAGAGCTGCTTAACCTACAGGTGGGGGGGGTACTTCATGCCCTCGCCACGACTACACAGAGCTCGAGCCAAGCAGCAATCACCAGGCCCATAAGGGGACAGGGCCAGAAGCCATCCCACCAAGGCCACGCTGCCGGCAGACGGGCCAGAGAGAGGGGAGCAGGGTAGTAACAGCTTCCCTGGAGGAGTCCTACCACGCTTCAGGCAAGGGATCCTCCCAAACAGAAAGAGTGCAAGGAGGGCGAGTGGACAGCTACCCTCAGAACGGCCTCTTGGAATTCCTGGTTCCACCTGGTTATCACAGTGTCGCCCGGGCATCTCACCGTGACCTCTAAACAGTGAGTAAACACGTTAAAAGACTACTTGGACTGTGTTTGAGTCATTCTGCGACCTGTGGTCCCACACACTTACACAGGGGCCTGGGGCTTGCCTCACTCTCAGGAGGCTACTATACTGACTGCACCCACCATCAGCCCCAGGCATCCCTTAACCTGCAGTGGTGGTCCTCACTGACCGCAATTCTGAGAGTGGCGTCACGGCAAATCCCAAAACGAAGGTTCCCTACCTGTGACCCGACCGTTCCATCCCGTGGAGTCCCTAAGGGTAATACCCTGCTGCACCGCACCTGAAGGGCTCTACAGTTCTGGCGTCACGAACAGGATTTGGACTAGACCTGTTCAGACAGGTGACCGTGTGCCTCAGAGGTCCGACCGCAAAAATTGAACCGCCGCCATATTGCCATCTTCAAAAGCGCGCGCTGCAGCCCGCTTGAGGGAGAAGAGCACCGCCCACGAAGAGGTGTGGCCGCCCCAGAATCCCCACAATTCAGAGAGCGTACTGACCCAGGAAGTGGAAAAGGGAGCGCGCAGATTTTTTTTTGAAGAAAAATGGACGCTGCAGGGGGTAATGCCCCTGGTCAGGCCGACGCAGCCCAAGCGATGCCAGCCCCCGTCGCGCTGGACGCAGCAGCGCCTGGTGCCGGTGCCGCGGTCGCAGCTGCGCCGGCCGAAATCTCCCCCATAATGCCAGTTTCCTTACTGTATGTCCCAGGAGCGCAATGGCTGCCCCAATACGCCGGTAAAATAGACACGCTGACCGGGTTTAAGAAGAAGATCAACACCCTGCTAGACATGCACGCGATGACTGGTAAGCAGAGGGCCGCTGTGGTGCTGGGACAATTGACTGGAGCAGCAGAATTGGAAGCTGAGTCCTGGACCAATGATGACCGGGGCTCTGTTGAGACCATCTTTGCCAAACTAGCAGCTGCTTTTGAACACCGCACAGAGGGAGAGCTGAGGACGGACTTCTATAACTGCCGTCAGAAGCCCCAAGATAGTATAAGAGACTATGCCCTCAGGCTGCAGGCTGCACTACGGGCTCTCAAGCTGGTGGACCCTGTCAGTGATCAGGAAGGAAACCGGATGATGAAGGAACAATTCTTGCGGGGCCTGCGCTCTCCTGAGGATGGGAAGCAGATGAAGCTGTGGTCCCTGGAACACCCTGACGTGGACTTTGCCATTCTGAAAGACAGGGCAGTGAAAGCACTCCAACCTCCTGTGGACACAGACCCCGTCGCACCAGCATGGCCTGCCAGTTCCACGGCTGCAGGAGCGGAATCCTCCTCGCAGGCCCTGACAACTGCAAAAGGACTCAACACGCCAGCAGAGACCATAAATACACTATCCTCCCAGGTGCAACAGCTCACTAAGGACGTCGCACAAATCCTGAAAGCAATGCAGTTGCCCTCAGACACCAAAGTCCCTCATCGGATCCTGCTAGCTGACAGCCCAGAGGACGTCCCGTGGATGCGGAGGAGAAGAGGTCCTACAACCCGAGGCAGGAGCAGTGATCGCTATGACTCATCTGGACAACCCATCTGTCATCGTTGCCAGGAGGCAGGTCACTATGCAAGGGCTTGCCCTTTAAACGAGCCAAACCTGGGGCCGAGGGCCAGTCCTCAGGATTAAGAAGATCAGGCCCAGGTCGCTGCCGTGATCAGTACGTGGGTGGACGTCCTGTCCTGTCCATCGTCCTGGATGGGATCCCTACCCCGGCATTATTGGACACCGGCTCTCAGGTAACCACGATCCCGTATGTCCTTTATCGTAGGTTTTGGTCGGATGACGAACTCCGACCCCCGGACCCCTCCCTCACCATCTATGCTGCCAACGGACAACCTATAGGCCAGATTGGGGTCAAAGAGGTAACCAGAAAGGTGGGAAGGCAGGAAATGAAGGGACAAGGACTGATTGTTGTGGACACTGATATTAGAGAAAGGAACCCGCAGATGATTTTAGGCACTAATGTCATAGAAAATTGCCTAGGGGAAGTGTTGTTGTTGCTTCACCAGATTGTTGAAGGTGCTGAGGGCGGGTCGCAAAGAGCCTTGAAAAAGGAGATCCGAATCATTCTGAGGAAGCAACAGGTAAAACAGACTGGCGGTGAGATTGGTAGTGTACGGGTGATGGATGCTAACCCCATTGTGATACCCCCACGGAGTGAAATGATGATGTGGTGTAGAGCAGCGGTAGGTCTCAGAGGACAGGATTACCAGGCTGTACTAGAGCCCACTCATTCAGACCACTGGCCCACGATTCTGACAGCCAGGGGGGTAGTTGATGTACACAAGGGACGAGTGCCTGTACGAGTGTTGAACTGTGGGGAGGAGGAAGCCAGACTACCAAGGTACGCTACCATAGCCAAACTGTTTACATGCTCAAATGACGCCATAACACCTGTAGGTCCCCTGACACAAGCTGACTCAACAGAGGACGAGACCTCCCAAAAGCAGTTAGAGGACTGGTGCCAGAAACTACACGTGGGGACTGACTCTACACCCGTCTACCAGAAACATGGGGTTTACAGGGTCGTGCAGTAATACGAGCAGGTCTTTAGTAAGAACCCACTAGACTTTGGTAGGATCAAAGGGGTCCAACATCACATACCCACAGGCAGTCATCCTCCCATTAAGGAAAGACATAGGCCTATTCCACCAGCCCATTACCAGCGCACAAAGGACATGCTGAAGGACATGAAGGAGGCAGGAGTCATAAGGGACAGTTGCAGCCCCTGGGCGGCTCCCCTGGTCCTGGTGAGAAAGAAGGATGGCACGATGAGGATGTGTGTGGATTACAGGCGGATAAATCAGATAACACACAAGGATGCCTACCCTTTGCCAAGGATAGAGGAATCCCTCGCTGCCTTAAAAACCTCCAACTACTTTTCTATCCTAGATCTTACTAGTGGCTACTGGCAAGTATCTGTAGCAGAGGAAGATCGGGAGAAGACGGCCTTCACCACCCCAATGGGCCTCTGTGAGTTCAACAGCATGCCATTTGGACTCTGCAATGCCCCCGGGACCTTCCAGAGGCTTATGGAATGCTGCCTAGGGCACCTCAACTTTGAAACCGTCCTGCTCTACCTGGATGATGTCATCGTGTACTCCAAGACCTACGAGGACCACCTGAAACACCTGGCTGAAGTCTTTGAAGCGCTATCCCGATATGGAATGAAGCTGAAACCATCCAAGTGCCATTTACTGAAGCCAAAGGTCCAGTACCTAGGTCACGTGGTCAGTGCAGAAGGAGTAGCACCGGACCCCGAGAAGGTCACAGTCATCCAGGAATGGCCCACACCTACTACCGTCCGGGAGGTACGTCAGTTCCTTGGCTTGGTAGGCTACTACAGAAGGTTCATCAAGGGCTACACGAAAATGGCAGCGCCTTTGCAAGAGCTCCTGGTAGGCCACCCAAAGAAGAAAGGAAAGATCTCCGGCCCGCCATTTCACTGGGGAGAAGCAGAAGAACACTCCTTCAGACAAATGAAAGGAACCTTGACGGGTGAAGAGATCCTAGCCTACCCTGACTACGGTCTGCCATTCGTACTGTACACAGATGCCAGTAATGTGGGACTGGGAGCAGTGCTTTCACAGGTGCAGGGAGGCAAAGAGCGTGTGATTGCTTACGCCAGCAGGAAGCTCAGGCCTACTGAAAGAAACCCAGAGAATTATAGCTCATTTAAGCTAGAGTTCCTGGCCATGGTATGGGCTATCACAGAGCGGTTCAAGCACTACCTGGCAGCCACCAAATTCACTGTCTTCACGGACAACAACCCCCTGACCCACTTGGATACTGCTAAATTGGGTGCCATGGAGCAGCGTTGGGTAGCCCGACTGGCGAATTATGACTTTACTGTCAAGTATCGAGCTGGCCGTAAGAACGGCAACGCAGATGCTCTGTCCAGGATGCCTCACCTAGCAGACGAGGGTGAAGATGTAGATGATCTTGAAGAGATTGAGCTGCCAGCGTTCCATCGTCATGGAGCAAAACAGTGTCGGCAGTTGCGTGCCAACCGCCAAGAGGTGACCCTGAACCCACTACCTCACTACAACTGGAAGGAGACCCAGGAAAATGATCCAGCGGTAGGCTTGGTAAAGAAACTGATCAACCAGCCTGGCGCCAGCCTTGACAAAGGAGCCCCACCTGAGGCACAGTACCTATGGAAGGAGAGGGGTCGATTATTCATCTATCAAGACAAACTTTACAGGAGGATCATTGACCCGAGGACGCATGAGAAGGTGTGGCAAGTGATTGTACCACAGAAGGATACGAGGATGGTGCTAGAAGCCTATCACAATGGTGCAGGCCACTTTGGTTGGAAGAAACTGGAGGCCCTACTTAAAGTAAGATTCTACTGGGTGGGCATGAGATCTGCCCTAGAGAAGTGGTGTCGAAACTGCGGGCCCTGCAATCTTAGAAGAAAAGACCAGCCCAGCCAGAGAGCACCACTCCAGCCAATCCAAACTAAACGGCCCCTGGAGATCGTGGCTGTGAGGTAAATCCGGAGAGATGACGATAAATCATGATATTCAAGTATGTCAGGAAGCCCTCTCCTGGTGCCAACCCCCCTTTCCTTCACACAACTGGTTTAGCAACAAACTCCATGGCCATGTCCTGTGATATGGAAATTAGGTGGCTTTGGGACAATGGACACAGGATGACTCCCTGCCGTCACCCTGTAGTAGGAGCTGCTAGCTAGTTAGCAAGGCTATGGAAATAGCCAGACAGAACGACTCCAGTAAAAAATGGTTCATATCTCGCAAGCCATATTTCCGATAAATATGGCAACCATAAAAATGGTGTCTCCGCATGTGGACGATGCCGGCACCCCCTTTTTATGGGAACAGGACATTGGGAAATGCCCCAGGCGTGATATCAGCCAATGGGGAACTGGCAGACAGGTCATGAGTCCCCTCGTTCTGTAGCTAAATTCATAACTGTCACAATGAGAGCATTGGCGTCTGCCTACGACGCTCCCAGGCAAAGTTATAGCCAAAATCCCCTTTGCTGGATAATTCTGATCCATGCAGGGGGAGTGGCAGTGCTTCCCTGTGAGGTCACTAAGGTAGGAGGGGACCTGGATCTGCCCAGGTTGATAACCCTACTTCGGCCATTTTCCAGCGTTCTTCTGCTCGGGGGCCTGGTTGGGACAGACCTGTGAGAGAGTTCCTGGAAACCTGGTCTACAGCGCCCCCCTGTGGCCAGACGCACAAGGTAACTGATTGAATTGCATACCTGTTGTAAACCATGCTTTATCTGTAACTGTACTCTGACATATGTATATTCTGTAGATTCCCTATTGTATATATTGTAGTTTCTAGTGTGCTTTAGGCGATTAAATTATATAATTAATCTTGGGCTGTTCTGTTATCTCGATCTTGAATCCCACGTCTGTGTGTTCGGCTAATAGTTACCGTAAATCGGTTGGTGGCAGCGAGTTGTGCCAAGGATTATTGTGGGGAGGCCAGTGAGATCCGGGAAGATATTATATATTCCGCCCGCGGAGGTCGGGGGAATATATACCCTACTCTCACCGGGGACCCTTCAATAATCGGCATAAGTAGTATAGCGGCCTCCTTGCTTATTGTCGGGCAATTCCATAATTGGCCTGACTATAAGAGGGGCGCTAGAGAGCGCGTCACGTGCTCTGTCTGTCGGTCGGGAGGTATAAAGGAGGGGTGACCCCCCCTTGCTACCCCCCGATTGTGACGTACTGGTAGCCAGCGCGGGGGATTTCTGAGTGACCCCCCGGTGGTTTGTGACATATTGGTGGCAAGCGGTGGGATCGAGATAATAGTGTGTGTGAGTGTGAGACCCATACTCCCAGACACTAAAGACTGCCTGCAGCAGCTGTGGCTGCTGGGGTCTTCAGACCAGCTCAACACTAGAGTGTCAGAGTGCAGATACTGTAAGGTGTGTGGAGGCATCAGGTGTCAGTTCTGTGTCAGTGACCAAAAGTCTGCAAGAATGGCTGATGGCACCAGGAGCAGAGCTATGCAACTGGCCAATGCTAAGGCAGGAGCCGAAGAGAGGGAGGACGGTGCTGTGGACAGCAATGAGGAGGTTGCCCACGAGTCCTCCAGGAGCTCGACGCCAGAAAACAGCTCTGCAGAGGACATTGCACAACCGGGCACTGCTGGACAAGATGAGGAGCAGCTCGCCCAAGGGTCCTCAACGAGCCAGATGCCAGCCCTCCGCTCTGCAATGGACAGTGAATCACCAGGCTCCGCAGCGGGCCGCAGATCACCACGTGCCATTCCACCGAGCCTGGGAGGCTCGGATAGCCTTCTTCAAATGGCTATGGCCCTACGCCAGGCTGGAGACCGGGAGGGCTACAAGGAACTCATGGCCGAGCGTGAGCGGCAAGCAGCGCGTGAAGAGCGCCAGGCAGAGCGTAACTACCAGCTGCAGCTAGCTCAGCTCCGGCCCTCATCAGCCACCCGTGACCTTCCAGACACCAAACTTCCAAAGGTCCGTGTTGAGGACTTCCCAGTGCTGGAGAAGGATGGAGACTTGGACTCTTTCTTGACTGCTTTTGAACGGACTTGCTTGCAGCATCATCTGAACAAGGACCAGTGGGCCAAATACCTGACCCCCCGTTTAAGGGGTAAGGCCCTGGATATCCTTGGGGACTTGCCTGCTGAGGCGGATCAGGGCTACGACACCATCAAGCGGGCCCTGATCCAACAGTACAACCTCACCCCGGAGTCCTACCGCAAGAAGTTCCGGACGCTGCAGAAGGGACCAAAGGACTCCTGGGCTGACCACCGGCGGGCACTTGCCCGAGCTGCCGACCACTGGACCCAAGGCCTGCAGCTTTCCACCGGACCGGAGATCCTGGACTTGTTCATCACGGAGCAACTCTTGTGGAACTGCCCTGAGGATCTCCGCCAGTTCATCCGAGACCAGAAGCCAAAGGGATCCACGGCTACAGCTGCCCTGGCCGATGACTACACCAACAATCGGGCTCCTGAAGCCAGGAGAGCAGCCACCAGCAGCACCTGGAGAGGGGGTAAGATGAACTCTGCGACTGCCCCACCTGCCCCTAGACTGCAGGGGGTGTCCCCCTCAACTCCCCTCTCCAGGCCCGTGGCAGAGCCAAGACGGTGCCACCAGTGCAACCTACCTGGACACTTCAAGGCCATGTGCCCTCAGCGTCCCAAGGCCCCGGCTCCGTCCCCGTCCCAAGGGCCGCCCAAGGTGTATTGTGTGGGTGGGGGTGGTGGTAGGTCCCTGGACAGCTTCCAACCTGTCACCGTCGGCCGGTCTGTGACCATAGGACTGCGAGACAGCGCCTCGGAGGTGACTCTGGTGCGGCCTGAGATGGTGTCCCCCCAAGACTTGATCCCTGGAAAAACCCTCGCTGTCTCCGGGATTGGAGGCATTGACCCGGCGCTGCCTGTTGCTGACATTTATGTGGACTGGGGCGCAGGGCGAGGGGTGAGGGAGGTGGGGGTAACTGATCGGATCCCTGCAAACGTGCTACTTGGGACAGATTTGGGGCAGATAACCTCCCAGTTTGGGCCCCAACCAAGGGCTGAACCTTCAGCCCGTACTGACATGCCTCCGGACAATGTTAATGTGTTATCTATGAATGATGTAAGGGAGGAGGGAGTGAACTCTGATATTTCTGCTTGCATAGACACCATAGACACACACTCAGCTGCAGCTGTGACAGGGGAGGGGGTCAGAGAAAGGTGTGACAATGCCTCTACAAGTAACCAGCCTGTGAGCTGGGATCTGTTGCCCTCTGCAGGGATAAGCAGAGAGCAGGGTGCTGCAGGGGGAGGACCAGTGTGTGGGGTGGGGGCTACCACAGCAAATGTGGGGTCCCCAGAGATTTCACAGCGGGGTTCTGTTGCTGCAGGAGGGGAACAGGCAGGTGAGATTGGGGCCGGTCCAGGAGCGGAAGTGCTCCCAGGTAAGATCTCGGTGCATGGTTCCCCCACAACCGGGGTGTCAGGAAGCCAGGTAGGTCTGCCTGAACCGGCGACTTGGTCAGGAACGGAGGAGGAGCAGGCACGACCCACGGTCGCAGCGGCTGTGGCCGCTGTCACCCGCAGTGGGAGTGCTGGAAGCCAAGGGGCCTCCCGGAGGTCCGATAGCTCTTCCCCTTCTGACCAAGTGGCAGCCGAGTCAGGTGGAGGCCAGGACACAGGTCCCGGGGTACTGACTGAAGATGTGACAGTCTCGTCGATTCTGGCCACATCTAGTCAGGAGTTTCAGGCAGCGTTAGAAGCTGACGACAGCCTGAAAGCTCTAAAGGAGCAGGCGGCACAGCCTCCCTCGGACTCGGACCCGAAGCGAGTGGTCTGGGACCAAGGACGGCTGTACCGGGCCACGGTCCAGCAGGGTTCACCGGAGGCGTGGCCCAGGGACCGACAGTTGGTGGTACCCTATCCGTTCCGGACGGAGTTGTTGCGGATCGCACATGAGATTCCGATGGCCGGACACCTAGGGATCGCTAAGACCAAGGCCAGGTTAAACCAGCATTTCTACTGGCCAAAAATGGGGGCCGATGTGGCTGCCTACTGTCGTTCGTGTGAAACCTGTCAGAGAGTGGGGAAGGCGGGGCCACGCCCCAAAGCCCCACTGGTATCTCTGCCAATCATCGATGAGCCTTTCAGGAGGGTGGCTGTGGATCTGGTCGGCCCGCTGGCCATCCCCAGCAGCTCCGGGAAACGCTTCATACTGACGGTAGTGGACTATGCCACCCGGTACCCAGAAGCAGTGGCCTTGTCGTCCATTCGGGCTGACAAGGTGGCCACCGCATTGCTGGAGATTTTCTCCCGAGTGGGTTTTCCCCAGGAAATGCTCACCGACCGGGGGACCCAATTCATGTCCCAGCTGATGGAGACCCTCTGTAAGCAAGTCCAGGTGCGACATCTGGTGGCCAGCCCGTACCATCCACAGACTAATGGCCTGTGCGAGCGGTTCAATGGCACCTTAAAGCAGATGCTTAAGATGTTGGTCGACTCCCATGGGCGTGACTGGGAGCGGTATCTCCCACACCTGTTATTTGCTTACCGGGAGGTTCCACAGGCCTCAACAGGATTCTCACCGTTTGAGCTCCTGTACGGGCGACGTGTGCGGGGCCCCCTGGCTCTGGTGAAAGAGGCTTGGGAAGGGGATTTGGCCACCCCTGGAGTGTCGGTTATCGAGTATGTCATGCGCTTCCGGGACAAAATGCAGGCCTTGACGCAACTGGTACACGACAATATGGCTCAAGCCCAGGCTGATCAGAAGCGTTGGTACGACCAGAACGCTTGTGAGAGGACCTACCAAGTGGGTCAAGAGGTGTGGGTACTGGTCCCCGTACCACAGGACAAGCTTCAGGCAGCCTGGGAAGGCCCATACCTCGTGTACCAGCAGCTCAACCCTGTGACGTACCTGGTCACCCTGGACCCTGCCCGTGGAAGGCGGAAGCCCTTCCATGTGAACATGATGAAGGCACATCATGAGCGGGAGGCATGTGCGCTCCCCGTGTGCAACCTGCCCGAGGAGGGAGAAGCGGAAACCCTCTTGGATATGCTAGCCCAGGTTAGGGCAGGCGGATCCATTGAGGATGTGGAGGTTGGCCACCAGCTCTTGGAGGACCAACGGTCCCAGCTGTGGGCCACCCTACACCCCTTCCGGGGGTTGTTTACCAACCAGCCCGGAAGGACTGACTTGGCTGTCCATCACGTGGACACTGGGGATCATCCCCCGATCCGGCGTTCAGCATATCGGGTCTCCCTGGAGGTGCAGCAACACATGCGCCAGGAGATTGACGAGATGCTGGAGCTGGGGGTGATCCAGGCATCCAACAGCGCTTGGGCCTCGCCTGTAGTCCTCGTCCCTAAGAAGGACCGAACCACTCGGTTCTGCGTGGACTACAGGGGGCTCAATGCTGTCACGGTCGCCGATGCGTACCCAATGCCACGCATCGATGACCTGCTCGATCAGTTGGCCGGGGCTCAGTACCTGACCATCATGGACCTGAGCCGGGGATATTGGCAGATCCCCCTGACTCGCAAGGCCAGGGAACGCTCTGCCTTTATTACCCCATTTGGACTGTACGAGTCCACGGTGATGCCATTCGGGATGAGGAATGCCCCTGCCACTTTCCAGCGGATGGTCAACACCCTGCTCAAGGGACTTGAAGGGTACGCGGCCGCGTACCTGGATGACATTGCCGTCTTCAGTCCCACCTGGGAAGATCACCTAGAGCATCTAGCACAGGTGCTCAGGCGGATCCACCGGGCAGGTTTGACCATCAAGCCGGGAAAGTGTCAGCTGGCCATGAGCGAGGTCCAGTACCTCGGTCACCGGGTAGGTGGGAGAACCCTGAAGCCCGAGCCTGAGAAGGTGGAAGCCATCGCATCCTGGCCCACCCCCAGGACCAAGAAGCAGGTGATGTCCTTCTTGGGGACCGCTGGGTACTATAGGAGGTTTGTTCCATGCTATAGTAGCCTGGCAAAGCCCTTGACGGACCTCACCAAGAAGAAGCTGCCCTCTGCAGTCGATTGGACAATGGACTGCGAGACAGCCTTCCGGGCCCTAAAGGACGCCCTGTCCAGCCCGCCCGTGCTACAGGCAGCCGACTTCACGCGGCCGTTTGTAGTACAGACCGACGCCAGTGACTTCGGCCTCGGTGCGGTGCTCAGCCAGGTGGACTCTGCGAGCCAAGAGCACCCAGTCTTGTACCTGAGCAGGAAGCTGTTACCAAGGGAAGTTGCCTATTCCACGATGGAGAAGGAGTGCCTGGCCATAGTGTGGGCCCTGCAGCGTCTGCAACCCTATCTATACGGGCGCCACTTCATCGTGGAGACGGACCACAATCCCCTCAGCTGGTTGCACACCGTCTCTGGGACGAATGGGCGATTGTTGCGATGGAGCCTTGCGCTCCAGCAATACAACTTCACCATTCGCCACAAAAGGGGCCGTGACCACGGTAACGCAGACGGGCTGTCCCGACAAGGAGAGGTCGCGGACGGGCGCACGGGGGAACACCGGAGTGTGCTGCCCCCTAGCGCCCTCAAAAGGGGGGAGGTGTGAGGTAAATCCGGAGAGATGACGATAAATCATGATATTCAAGTATGTCAGGAAGCCCTCTCCTGGTGCCAACCCCCCTTTCCTTCACACAACTGGTTTAGCAACAAACTCCATGGCCATGTCCTGTGATATGGAAATTAGGTGGCTTTGGGACAATGGACACAGGATGACTCCCTGCCGTCACCCTGTAGTAGGAGCTGCTAGCTAGTTAGCAAGGCTATGGAAATAGCCAGACAGAACGACTCCAGTAAAAAATGGTTCATATCTCGCAAGCCATATTTCCGATAAATATGGCAACCATAAAAATGGTGTCTCCGCATGTGGACGATGCCGGCACCCCCTTTTTATGGGAACAGGACATTGGGAAATGCCCCAGGCGTGATATCAGCCAATGGGGAACTGGCAGACAGGTCATGAGTCCCCTCGTTCTGTAGCTAAATTCATAACTGTCACAATGAGAGCATTGGCGTCTGCCTACGACGCTCCCAGGCAAAGTTATAGCCAAAATCCCCTTTGCTGGATAATTCTGATCCATGCAGGGGGAGTGGCAGTGCTTCCCTGTGAGGTCACTAAGGTAGGAGGGGACCTGGATCTGCCCAGGTTGATAACCCTACTTCGGCCATTTTCCAGCGTTCTTCTGCTCGGGGGCCTGGTTGGGACAGACCTGTGAGAGAGTTCCTGGAAACCTGGTCTACAGCGCCCCCCTGTGGCCAGACGCACAAGGTAACTGATTGAATTGCATACCTGTTGTAAACCATGCTTTATCTGTAACTGTACTCTGACATATGTATATTCTGTAGATTCCCTATTGTATATATTGTAGTTTCTAGTGTGCTTTAGGCGATTAAATTATATAATTAATCTTGGGCTGTTCTGTTATCTCGATCTTGAATCCCACGTCTGTGTGTTCGGCTAATAGTTACCGTAAATCGGTTGGTGGCAGCGAGTTGTGCCAAGGATTATTGTGGGGAGGCCAGTGAGATCCGGGAAGATATTATATATTCCGCCCGCGGAGGTCGGGGGAATATATACCCTACTCTCACCGGGGACCCTTCAATAATCGGCATAAGTAGTATAGCGGCCTCCTTGCTTATTGTCGGGCAATTCCATAATTGGCCTGACTATAAGAGGGGCGCTAGAGAGCGCGTCACGTGCTCTGTCTGTCGGTCGGGAGGTATAAAGGAGGGGTGACCCCCCCTTGCTACCCCCCGATTGTGACGTACTGGTAGCCAGCGCGGGGGATTTCTGAGTGACCCCCCGGTGGTTTGTGACAGTGGCCATGGACCATGTAAAGTTGGCCCCCAGCAGACAAGGCTACAACTACGCTCTCACTATGGGTGACCACTACTCCAGATTCCTGGTGGTAGTACCAGTCAAGGATTTGACCGGTCAGACTGCAGCCAAAGCGTTCCAGACACATTTCTGTCGACCACATGGCTATCCAGACCAAGTGCTCACTGACCAAGGACCAGCCTTTGAAGCTGAAGTGTTTAAGGAGTTTTGTAACCTTTACGGCTGCAAGAGCCACGCCGTACCACGCCTTACCATCCTCAGACCAATGGCATGTGTGAGAAAATGAACCACATCATTCTCGACCTTCTGAAGACTCTCCCATTAGAAGAACGAAGTCGGTGGCCGGAAAAACTGCCCGATCTAGTGGACATGTATAACAACATCCCTGTGAGTTCCACGAACTGCACACCGGCATACCTGATGAGGGCCAGACCAGGGAGATTGCCAGTAGATCTGGAAATGGGAGTTGAGACCCCTGAAGACCATCTACAAGGTGCTGATTGGGATTCCAACCGCCAAGCCCAATACAAGAAAGTACAAGAGTGTGTGGAGCGAAGCCTGACTCAGCAGCGTGAGAAACAAGAAAAGGCCTACAATCGAAAAGCACCTGCTGTTCCTTTGATGCCAGGAGATATAGTTCTCAAGAGAAAGAGAAGACATCATAAACTTGACAATCACTGGGAAGAAGAACCCTATACTGTGTTACCATCGACGCTTAGCAATGAAAAGACATGCCGTATCAGCAAGGATGGAGGAAAAACAACAGCTGTCGTTTCTAGAGATCGCTTAAAGAAATGTCCTGAACAACTAAGAACCCCTGAAGAAAGTCCCAACCCTTTGCCAGTTCAAGAACCAAAAGAAAAGATGATCCATACTGTACTTGGAGATTTTCCAGCAAGTTGGCCTCAATACAATGGAGCAGTAGTTATTCCGGTTATTACATTCCCTCAATCTGGAGAAGTAAGAGACCCAGAAGAACCTGTTCAGAACCTGGAAGAGCCAAATGTAGCTGAAGCAGAAGACCATGCACTGGTATCAATACCTAGTACACCTATTATTCACATTGAGACACATACATCGGGTGGGAGGATACAACCTCAGACAGGTGACAGTATAGTACTGCGTAGGTCAACCCGCAGCAACTTTGGTCAGCTCCCATTACGCTATAGAGAAAGTACAGTTTAGTTCAAAGTGACGGTATGAAATGTAATGTTTAACCTGTTTACAGTTAAGTAACGTTTAAGTGAACTGTGCCCACAAGGACTATTGTGAGACCTCTTTAAAATGTTTTCTTTGCACTAGTTCACGTGCACTTTAAAAAAAAAAAAAATGGACCACCGGTTATGAACTGGCTTTAACCACAAACTTTTGCATTGTAAAAAGTTGCCTCCTTGGTATCAACCACAGAGTCTGCCTATTGAGGGGCATGGCTCTGCACCAACAAGGGGGCACGCCTGTTTATGGGGCCTGCCCTCCAACACTCGGAAGCGGGTACGCCTGTTTATGGGGCCTACCTTACACCACTCTCCTCAGGAGAGGAAGATTGGAGGAAAGGTCTGGGGAATGTGATGGCCCAGCCTGGTCACCAAAAGGACCGGCGACCTACCTCCTGGAGGTTTTTGGGTGGGGTCCGGACATGTGGGTGGTTGGTGGTGGAATGGTACCTGGTATGTTTAAATGTAAATAATTGCCCCTGTGTGGGAAAAGTTTGTATTTGCCTTGTTTGTTTCTTTTCTCTTGTCTTTGCAGCCCGAGGACGTGCTGATGATAACTAAGGGGGAATGTGGCGCCCCTGACCTGGTCAGGCACCACAGAGTATTGCACCCATGCGGGGACAATGCCTCCAGGTAATCTCCAAAGGCCAGGATGAGGTGCACACACAAACACATAGTGACCAGGTCTCCCACATCACTAGAGGGGACCCTTGGGTAGCCAGTAGGGGTTAACTTTCAATTCCCAGCAAGGGGTGTGCTCCGAGGCTGGTTGCTAGGAAGCAGGGCAGGGAGGAAGTGAGGAAAGTGGGGAGCTGAAGGTTGAGGTGCGTGGAAGGGAGCAGAGGGGCTCTCGTGTAAGACAGGTCCTGAGGAGTGCAGTAGCTGAAAGCGGGGGAGAAAGGGCACCGTGGGTCGGCCTGAAAGACATCCAGAGAGAGGGGTGGCTGAGTACGGAGATCCTGGTATCCGAGCACGCAAGGGGAAACAGATCCCCAGTACGGGCAGCAAATCATCCAGAGCTGCTTAACCTACAGGTGGGGGGGGTACTTCATGCCCTCGCCACGACTACACAGAGCTCGAGCCAAGCAGCAATCACCAGGCCCATAAGGGGACAGGGCCAGAAGCCATCCCACCAAGGCCACGCTGCCGGCAGACGGGCCAGAGAGAGGGGAGCAGGGTAGTAACAGCTTCCCTGGAGGAGTCCTACCACGATTCAGGCAAGGGATCCTCCCAAACAGAAAGAGTGCAAGGAGGGCGAGTGGACAGCTACCCTCAGAACGGCCTCTTGGAATTCCTGGTTCCACCTGGTTATCACAGTGTCGCCCGGGCATCTCACCGTGACCTCTAAACAGTGAGTAAACACGTTAAAAGACTACTTGGACTGTGTTTGAGTCATTCTGCGACCTGTGGTCCCACACACTTACACAGGGGCCTGGGGCTTGCCTCACTCTCAGGAGGCTACTATACTGACTGCACCCACCATCAGCCCCAGGCATCCCTTAACCTGCAGTGGTGGTCCTCACTGACCGCAATTCTGAGAGTGGCGTCACGGCAAATCCCAAAACGAAGGTTCCCTACCTGTGACCCGACCGTTCCATCCCGTGGAGTCCCTAAGGGTAATACCCTGCTGCACCGCACCTGAAGGGCTCTACAACGTCAGACACTGTTAGCAGTAGCGGGACCCTAAGGGTTGAAGGCGACCAAGGCCGTGCAGGACTTCATGACTTTACTGAGTGGAACCATGATGTCAGACAGTGAGGGAGAGGACAATGGAACAACAGCATTAGTACCAGGAACCATGGCGCAGTCTGCAGAAGAAGTGTGCTTTGAAGTCAAATATTCCGTACCTACAATGTTCAAGTGTTGGACGCACAGTGATGATGTAACTGAAGTACTGTGCACAACATTTAGTAAAAGACTGTTGAATAATAAAACTGAATCCGTTCCCAACAATCCCTGGTGGTAAAACCCTGATTCGTATGAGAGCCTGAGCAGAGTATGGCTTGCACACACAAAATCCATACACCACACTAGGAACCCCAAAAGGAACCCCGCCAACCACCCCTTTGCCCTTCCTCTGTGGAGAGGACCAGGGCATGGGCTAAAGAGAGAGAGGCTGAGCCGAAACAGAAGGAGCCCCTCTCCGGCGACTATGTCGGAGTCCAGCCTGTGCCTGCCGCTTCACCTCTACATATCTATTATCTATCTCTCTCGATACTATCTATCTATCTATCTATCTATCTATCTATCAATTTACAGTGCTGTGCAAATTAATTGGGACAAAGCATTTTTTTAGTAAAATCGTAAGTTGGTTACCAGTCAGTGATTCAAACCAGTTTTAGCTGCTTTGAAAAGGGAAATGTGGAAGAAAAAGGAAAACGACACCACGAACTGATAACTCACTTATCAGAAATAGTAAAATCAATGCAAGAAAAACAAGTAAATATCTCCAAGGAGACTTGTTCGCTGCAGGTATTGATATTAGTGATTCGACTGTAGAGCGCAGGCTTCTGGAAGTTGGTCGGAGGGCAATAAAGCCACTAAAGAAACAACTTCTGACATCTCCAATGAAGGGAAAACAACTCGCATGGGCAAACAAATATAAATCTTGGACCACTAGCCAGTGGAAAAAGGTAATTTTCAGTGATGAAACCCATCTTTTTGTTCAAGGGTACAGAGCAAATGTTGTTAGAAGAAGCAAAAATGAACCCTTGCGAGCCGATCATATTCAACAAACTGTAAAACACCCTCAAAAACAGATGTTTTGGGGCTTTTTTACAGCTGATGGTGCAGGGAGCTTATTTCCTATTGATGGTATGATGAATTCATCCAAATACAGAGCCGTTTTAAAACGTTTTATTGTGCCATTCATGCGTAAATTTGAAGGGACATTCCAACAAGATTTGGCTCATGCCACAATTCTAAGTGTGTGAAGAAATTCCTGGAAGTAAATAAAGTAAAAGTGCTGGACTGGACTGCCAATTTACCAGACTTAAATCCTATAGAAAATTTGTGGAGCATTGTGAAGAGCAAAATGGACTGTACAACCAAAGAACGCATGATAAACAGCGCCATACAAGTGTGGCTCCGTGATGAAGAATTGAAGAATTTATGCAACAACTTGGTAGAATCAATGCCAAAACGCATTGAAAATCTCATATCTGCAGAAGGAGGACATATTTCTTACTAAAATTGGTATGTAACAGTGCATTATAACATTTTATTATTAAATATTCAAAAATGTGTATCTTTGCTTTGTCCCAGTTTGCACAGCACTGTATCTATCTATCTATCTATCTATCTATCTATCTATCTATCTATCTATCTATCTATCTATCCCTCTATCTATCTATCCCTCTATCTATCTATCTATCTATCTATCTATCTATCTATCTATCTATCTATCTATCTATCTATCCCTCTATCTATCTATCTATCTATCTATCCCTCTATCTATCTATCTATCTATCTATCTATCTATCTATCTATCTATCTATCTATCTATCTATCTATCTATCTATCCCTCTATCTATCTATCTATCTATCTATCTATCTATCCCTCTATCTATCTATCTATCTATCTATCTATCTATCTATCTATCTATCTATCTATCCCTCTATCTATCTATCCCTCTATCTATCTATCTATCTATCTATCTATCTATCTATCTATCTATCTATCTATCTATCTATCTATCTATCCCTCTATCTATCTATCTATCTATCTATCTATCTATCTATCCCTCTATCTATCTATCTATCTATCTATCTATCTATCTATCTATCTATCTATCTATCTATCTATCCCTCTATCTATCTATCTATCTATCTATCTATCTATCTATCCCTCTATCTATCTATCTATCTATCCCTCTATCTATCTATCTATCTATCTATCCCTCTATCCCTCTATCTATCTATCTATCTATCTATCCCTCTATCTATCTATCTATCTATCCCTCTATCTATCTATCTATCTATCTATCTATCCCTCTATCCCTCTATCTATCTATCTATCTATCCCTCTATCTATCTATCTATCTATCTATCTATCTATCTATCTATCTATCTATCGCTCTATCGATCTATCTATCCCTTTATCTATCTATCTATCCATCCCTCTATCTATCTATCTATCTATCTATCTATCTATCTATCTATCTATCTATCTATCTATCTATCTATCTATCTATCTATCCCTCTATCCCTCTATCTATCTATCTATCTATCTATCTATCTATCTATCTATCCCTCTATCTATCCCTCTATCTATCTATCTATCTATCTATCTATCCCTCTATCTATCTATCTATCTATCTATCTATCTATCTATCTATCTATCCCTCTATCTATCTATCTATCTATCCCTCTATCTATCTATCTATCTATCTATCTATCTATCTATCTATCCCTCTATCTATCTATCTATCTATCTATCTATCTATCTATCTATCATCTATCTATCTATCCCTCTATCTATCTATCTATCTATCTATCTATCTATCTATCCCTCTATCCCTCTATCAAATCAAATCAAATCAAATCAAATCAAATAAGCTTTATTGGCAGGACCAAATACAAATTAGTTTTGCCAAAGCAAGTGTACATTAGGGGCTGGGGCTGTGGGGATGGGGGGTGGGGACTGTAGGAAGGATGGATGGGGCACATCCAGGGTGGGGACTGTGGGGGCACTTCTAGGATGGGGGCTATGGAAGTCCATGGCTTATGATGGTGCATGTCCACGGTGGGGACTGTGGTAACGGTGGTTGGGGCATATCCAGGGTGGGGATTGGGGGGGCCACATCTGGGATGGGGGCTATGGAAGTCCATGGCTTATGATGGGGCATGTCCACGGTGGGGAGTATGGTAACGGTGGATGGGGCATATCTAGGGTGGGGCTTGGGGGGCCATATCTGGGATGGGGGGCTATGGAAGTCCATGACTTATCATAGTTCTCTTTCTGGAAGTCTATGACATTCGCTCACATACCGCGCTGCTATCTCCACTGCGCTCTATTCTTCCCCCAGCAGGATATATGTTTTCTCTTCCTCCTTCATGGAGCTGAAATCCGGGAAGAGATGGGAGAGTCTCCTGAAGTGAGTGTCCCTCACTGCTGAGTACTTGGTGCAGTGTAGCAGGAGGTGGGTTTCATCCTCCAGGGCCTCCAGGTCACAGTGTTGGCACAGTCTGTCCTCCCTGGGCTTGTAGCTCTGCTTGTGACGTCCGGATTCGATGGCTAGACTGTGGGCACTGAGTCTATATCGGCTCAGGGTCCTGCGGTCTCTGGGGTCCGGGATTTTCTCCAGATATGGGGCCAGTCTGTAGTCTCTCTGTAGTCTCTGGTACGTGGTCAGTTTCTGTGAGGTGTTGATGTCGGTCCTCCAGTCACTGACATACCTCTCCTGGCCCTCGTCTACCATCTTCCTGATTCTGGTTCTTGTCAGGCTGCTGTGATTGGTT